>NC_090748.1:76734013-76966513 GCF_036898095.1 Palaemon carinicauda | reverse complement strand
GATTAGGCCTTGGACTCAAGGATCGAAGGTCCAGCGATCTTGAAGGAACCTCCATCCTACCAGAAGCATCTCTTTGCTTCGACTGATCAGAAGGTTTACCTCTTCGACCGCCTGCCTGTGGCACCGCGGTCATCGAAACTGTGGGATGTTGTTGAGCAGCCCGTGGAAAATTTCTAGACTTTTGCGTCTTCCTTTTAGGTTGGGGACCCACATCCGTGGAAAACTTTCTCTTTGAAGAGATGCCCCACTTCTGGAGAAGTCCCATATTCTCCGTGGTGGCTTTCTTAATCACCTCTCTGACTACCTCGTTTGGAAAGAGGTCTCTACCCCAGATGTTGGAAGATATCAGCTTCCTGGTATCATGTTTCACTGTTGCGGCAGCGAACCCAAACTCCCTACAGGCTCTCCTAGCCTTCATAAAGGCATAAAGGTCTTTTACTAAGGTGGCCATATGCATTTTGGCCAAGACCATGAGCATGTCTGGGGTACTTTGATGGGCTGAACACAACTCTATACAGTTCTGTAGGGATAGGGAGGCTGCAAGTCTCTCCTTTGTCTCTTTTTCCTTGCACAAAAGAAACTCAGAAAGTTTAGGGAGTTTCTCGCTAAACTGTCGTCCAGCGACATCCGCGTCTAGTTTCCCTACTGAAAAGGTTAAATGGACTTCCTTCTAAACCTTCTCCTGCATGGGAAAGGTTAGTTACAGAGGCTTGCACTCCTTGAGTGCAGGACATGGTTTGCCTGCCTCCACTGCCTTGGCAACAGATTGAAATGCCTTCCACATAAAGGGGAATGATATTGAAGCAGGAGCAAGAAAGGTAGCGTGTCTGTTACTTAATGTGAACACTTTCGACACCGAGTAACACGCCTTTCTCAGGCTACTTGACAAGATAGCCTGTGCCTTATCATGGTCGAGAATCATGACCTCCTTCGGTTCCGTTTCTTTTCCTGACGTTGGTTCATGCTTCAGTTGAATGAAGCAATTAGGGAAAGCGTTAAAGCTTGGCCAAAACTGGATTTCGTCTAAAGGAACAGCACCCATCTTCTCCGAGATGTAGAGTTTGCCGTCTAAAATCGGCATAAGCTCCGCATACCTCCAGGGATTGGTTTTGGAGCATGTTGGAAGGTCTTGGTCTCTGGGTCGTTTGTATGACCCTTGGGGAGCGACAAGTGGAGCTTCACAGAGCTCTATCTAGAATTTCGCTTCCTTCTTTTCGCCCTGTATGTGAAAGTTTTCCATTAGACCCTTCATATGGTCCAGTAACTGGTCCATTTTGTCTAATAGAGGGGTAGAAGGTGAAGATGTCAGACGGAAGCAATTCCGACACGACATTGTCCACCTCTTCCCGTGGGGGCTTCCCGCCCTCCATCCCGAAAGCTATCTGGACGCAGGGAGGTAAGAATCGTGCCTGGGGCACCACTATTTCCCTACTTGCTTTCGGGAATAGTAAGCTACGCATCCTATCATTAGGTAGGTATGGTCCGGGAGAGATCTTCTGGAACCCTCTTACCCAATTGCTTAGTTTCTTACGAGCTGCATCCCTAGACTCCATCGACTTGGGATTATCAAAACCCTCGGACACTAAGGTCTGACATATATTGCAAACTTTGGGGTTCCAATAACGCAGGGATTTGGAAATAATATTGCAGGGGGCATCAAACCTGCATGTATTATGACTGGAACACATGTCATTTTGGGTTCCTCCTGTAAAGAAAGGAAAGCAGAATGAGTATACACTTGATTATCTCACTGATAAGCAATATGTAAAAGTCATCTTTTAACTAAAATAGCCTAGGATAGTAAGCTAGAAAGGGATAGTGGGAGACACATACTTGTGTATCCCCTCCAAGCAAATGCTGTTACCTCCCCTCAGTATTAACTATAAAGAGATTCCTTTATCAAGGCAACTCTAATGAAAGGGTTCTAACCCCTAGGGGTAGAAAAAGTGTACAATGCCACTGCCCCTTTTAATTATTTAACACTGTGGGGTAAGGATGACTGATTTTTAATCAGAGTATTGAAGGAATTTTATTCTTTCAATATAGGAACAGTCTCAGCAGAAGCCCGAACAAGGGTACCTAAGATATGTTGGAAATTAACTACTGTATAATCATACTATAGCTTTCTGTTTGCAGTATATACTATATTGCAAAATACCGACTACTGTATAATTATATATTGTAGTTCAGCCAGTGTGCTGCCATTATGGCTAGCATCTGACGGCACGGTCCAGCCGGCATGACGCCGACTGGCCTAGGAAATATAAAAGACATATATTTGTGTATCCTACCCAGCCCATTTGCTGTGGCCTTCCCTTCCAATATTGAAATCATAGATTTTCCTGATCAGGGAAACTCAAGGATAAGGGTTCTAACCTTTAAGGATAGAAAGTGTACTACCACCAGCCCTTTAATTTATTTAATATTGTAAGGTAAAACGTAAACTGATTTCTAATCAGAATATTGAAGAAATTCTATTCTTTCCATATAGGATTGGTCTCGGCAAACACCCGGGCAAGGATACCCAAGATATATTGGAAGATAACTACTATAGTCCATTTCTTTTAGCGATGCATATTTGCACCGACTCGCAGCGGTGCCCTTTTAGCTCGGAAAAGTTTCGGGATCGCTGATTGGTTGGACAAGATAATTCTAACCAATCAGCAATCAGGAAACTTTTCCGAGCTAAAAGGGCACCGCCGCGAGTCGGTGCAAATATGCAAAGCTAAAAGAAATGGACTATAGTATAATATATACAATAGATTTCTATCTGCAGTATATCCTCTACTGCAAATATACTGACTACTGTATAAACATATAATGTAATTCAGCCGGCATAGCTAGTCCATGCCGGCACAGCCCGGCCAGCATGCTAGCTAAAAGAGAGAGAGACAGCATGGAGTGAAGGACTGCTTTCTTACTGTGTATGTATACACTGATTAAGGATGTAAATATCTAATTTACTGCCTTTCTCCAGAAAGAAGGTTCAGGCTTCCATCCAGCCACCAGTACCATGGGTGGCACATAGCCGGCAGGCTAGCACTCGGCAGCACTGGTACAGTCGGCATACCGCCGGCTGAGGCAGCACCTCCGTGCCGGTCCGGCCGGCATACCGCCGGCCAGACTAGTACCCCGGCAATAGCACTTGTGGCTGGCAGTCCAAGGGGGACTGATGAACCTTGGTGACAGAAGAGACTTCCCACCAACAGCCATCATAGCTGCCGGCAGCCGTCATGGCCGCCGACAGATGACATGGCTTCCAGCAGCCTGCATAGCCTCCGGCAGCCGTCACAGCCGCTGGCAGTAGTAGTAAACATGGCCACTGGAAGCCAACATGCCCGCCAGCAGTCATCGTGTCCACCGGTTGCCGGCATAGCCTCCAGCAGCCTTCAGCTGTTGAGTAGGAGTCCGGCCAGCCCCACAACCCACCGGCAATCGGTGAGATTGCAGGACGACGTCCCAAAGAGATACGATGGCTAGGCCATCACTAAAGGACAGAGGGGGAGGGAAAAGGGTCCTATATTAGGTGTGGAAGGAGCCGGCAAGGTTGCCGGTCCTACATACCCTTAAGAAACTCTGTTTCAGTATCGGCGCCATCCTAGGCGGCAGGAAAATCTCTATTCTCCAACCTAGGGTCTGCCAAAACAGTTAAGGGGACGGCGGCAGTGCCGCCTCCTCTCAACAAGGGAGAAACAGAGTTCCAGTGCCGGCGCCATCCTAGGCAGCAGAAGAATGTCTATTCTTCAGTCTAGGGTCTGCGAGCACAGGACTAGTCTTCTAGACTGCAGGTAGAAGGTGGCGGCATCATACAACCACTTCAAGAGCGGCCTAGGGAGGGCTAGCCTCCTATGCCGGCATCCTAGCTGGCAGGGGAATGACTATTCACCCTGCCGGCCGGCTGCCAGCACAAGACTAAATACTCTGAGGTTCTGACCAAATCCTAAAACCTGCTATCTGCGACTAAAGGAAGGGACAGAAAACCCTAGGCTAGTCATGCCTGAATGAAAACTTGAGGCACGACCCACTAGGGTTGTAGCCTAAGGCTACACTTAGAGGGAAGGAGGGATTACCCTTAAATCTCCATTGGAGACGAGTATCGGTTAATATAATAATTCTAGGAGATATCTATCTCCGCCTGAATTGATAAAACAATACACGAGGGTAACCGGGGAATTGTCTGAAAGTGTACTATATCGCCTAGGTTAGGTTACCTAGGCCAGACGAGATCTCGGTTACCTAAATCACCGTAACTCTGACTTATACGATCATCATAGAAAAAAGGAAAATTATGCATATTGTAAATATCTTTACAAGTATAAATTGCCTAAATAGCTTTCATAGTTTATTAATTAATGCTATCTCAACCGGGAATGTCGTTCTACTAACCAAATAACACATGCCTAACGAATGACAGCGCTCATGGCGCCTCCGGTAACAGGCCTAGCTCCTAATCATAATAAATTACTCTAATTTCACTGTGAAACTGGAGCTAAAATATACACATTGTAAAGAATCAATACTCAACTTTCTAGAGGCAAAAGAAGCTGGAGATTGCATAATAATCCTTGTAAATCGATCGGAAAAGTTAGATCAACAGGGAACACCACCGTGCAAAATCGCTACAGAATTAGGAATGTCTGCCATCTTAGATATGGCGCCATCTTGATACTCAATAGTAGTATGGGAAGTAGGGTAACCCTTCTATTTTTGCCACTTTACCCCTTGAAGCGTAAACGCTATTCGGGGTGAAGATTGCTATGTGGCATGTCAAGAATACGTCCATGATATTATGCGATATCCTTGAGAGAAATTTAAGGATGTTCGCGCCAGGAGTTAGAATTCTGGAGACCTAAAGGTAAATTCTTTGGGACTATCACTGTAGTACATATATCCCTTAGGAAGCTACTATTAGGAACCTTCCATCAGGACGACATGGCTTGAGCCCAAAAATATATATGTATATATATATATATATATATATATATATATATATATATATATATATATATATATATATATATATATATATACATACTAAATATACATATATATGTGTATATATATATATATATATATATATATATATATATATATATATATATATATATACATATATATATATTTATTTATATATATGTATGTATATACAGTATGTATGTATGTATGCATATTTATATATATGTATATATATATGTATATATATATATATATATATATATATATATATATATATATATATATATATATATATATATATTTATATATATACATATATATATGTATGTATATCTATATATTTATATATATATATATATATATATATATATATATATATATATATATATATATATATATATATATATTATATATATATATATGTATGTGTATATATATATATATATATATATATATATATATATATATATATATATATATATTTATTTATATATATACATATATATTTATGTATGTATATCTATATATTTTTATATATATATATTTATATTTATATATATATATATATATATATATATATATATATATATATATATATATATATTTATATTTATATATATATATATATATATATATATATATATATATATATATATATATATATATATATATATATATATATATATATATATATATATACATACACCAACGTACATACATACATACATATTGTTATTATGAAAATACACACACATTGTTATTATCAAAGATACAGCATTAATTGTTTGGTAATAGAATTTTTTTCAAGAGCTATGTCATTCCTTAACTCATATTTAAGAAGTTTGCATTGATAGTTATTTTTTTTACCTTTCCAGACAATGCGTCTCCCAAATGGAGATGAAGTAAATGCATCTCCTCCTGTGTGGGGTTTGGATATCAAATGTGAAAAAGGTACTAACTTGTGCTATGGACCTTGGGCTGATCGCCAGAGGGAGCAGCTTTTTGGCTTTTTCTTCCCACAAGACTTTCAAACCATGCCGGTGAGGAAAACTTGAATAAAAAAGTTTGTGTAGTTATTTGTTTAACATTACATAAATTCTTGAAAAATGAGATGTGTAAATATAGAAAAAATTCTCTTAATATCAAATATTTTCAATTGAGGAATTGAAGGGATTTTAATCATTGTTGGAGGTCTCAAGGCCTCTCAAGATTCAGATTTTTACCAACTTTAGCTTCTGAATATTGTACTTTGATTCATTCTCGAGCATTCTGATGTTGTTGATTTGGATCAAAGCCAAGTTTAGATTGTCATGTGTGTATTGTACAGTACTTTAAAAATAGCTACAGATTAAGGAAATAGAACTGAATTTATTATGTTGATTTTTAGTTGTCACATATAAGGATGATAATTTTACAAGGTACAACTGTTGCTCATCTACATTACCTCAAAGGTATTACATTAAGGATCTTTTACTTATTTGATTGTTTATGATATAGATCTTGAACATAATTTAAAAACATACTGTTAAACTTCCTACTGGAACCACCTGTTTCAGCCTTCGACAAAGGTCAAAAGTCATGAGCTTCTGACAGGTGGGGGAGGCCTCCTCGGCTATGCTCACCACCTGTCTTTAATTAACCTTGTTAATGAATTCAACACTCAATCCAGCTCTGTTGAAAACACATTAACTATATGAAAGGACTCATGTTTGTACTGGTAATCATTGACTAACGAGTGAGATAGGGACCGAGAGATGTCCTAATAGGATTTGGATGTATGTCGAACTTAAAAAGTAAAGTTCCGTAAGATTTATGTTGTGTCATGATACTGTAATCATCGAAGGCATATTTTATCAATAATTTCTTACTGTATATCATTATTTAATTTTCTTGGTTCTTAGGATGTCATATGTTTTATTAAAGCCTTTTTTAATTCAATTTTTTCAATTTTGGAAACATTTTAGCTATCAACAATTACTGACTCCTTTTATTTATGTTTTCCTCTGGATGTGATCAGCTGATCTCAAGGTCCCATTACAGGGTACCATATTGAGAGGATACGCATACACGAATAAAAAAAGGAGTGTAGTTTATATAATTTCTTAACTTATTCAGAATATTGTATCTTCATAATAAATATTACATCAGCATCAATATGTTATAGGATATCATAGTTTTAATAGTTTTTTATAGCTATTGTTATTAGTTATCATATGAGTGCTCTCTCTCTCTCTCTCTATCTCTTTCTCTCTCTCTCTCTCTCTCTCTCTCTCTCTCTCTCTCTCTCTCTCTCTCTCTCTCTCTCTCTCTCTCTCTCTCTCTCTCTCTCACCTGTTACCGTTACACAATGTTTCATAAATGGAAATACTAATATTACTCAGTAATGTATCAAAAGGAAATTACTCTATATGCTGGTGGGCCTTCTGCCAGAAATATGGTGTCACCAGACATACAGTACTTCTTTTCTTAAATTTATGGTAAATAGCACTGTAGGTTTCTCATAACAACTGATATAGACCACTGAAGTACTTGGTATCGTTTTGACGATGGGAATTAGAAGATTACTCGGTAACGAATCGATAGGAAAACACTCGTTTGCCACTCACTTCCACCTGAAATATGACGTCACCAGATGTGTGCACTGTGATATCAACTCGACAAAGAATGACTTGCAAAATATGTAAAACTATTCTCTATTTTACTTACATACATACATACATATACCATGGCACTTCCCCCAATTTTGGGGGGTAGCCGACATCAACAAAGAAACAAAAACAAAAAGGGGACCTCTACTCTCTACGTTCCTCCCAGCCTAACAAGGGACTCAACCGAGTTCAGCTGGTACTGCTAGGGTGTCACAGCCCACCCTCCCACATTATCCACCACAGATGAAGCTTCATAATGCTGAATCCCCTACTGCTGCTACCTCCGCGGTCATCTAAGGCATCGGAGGCAGCAGCAGGGCCTACTGGAACTGCGTCACAATCGCTCGCCATTCATTCCTATTTCTAGCACGCTCTCTTGCCTCGCTCACATCTATCCTCCTATCACCCAGAGCTTCCTTCACTCCATCCATCCACCCAAACCTTGGCCTTCCTCTAGTACTTCTCCCATCAACTCTTGCATTCATCACCTTCTTTAGCAGACATCCATTTTCCATTCTCTCAACATGGCCAAACCACCTCAACATATTCATATCCACTCTAGCTGCTAACTCATTTCTTACACCCGTTCTCACTCTCACCACTTCGTTCCTAACCCTATCTACTCGAGATACACCAGCCATACTCCTTTGACACTTCATCTCAAACATATTCAATTTCTGTCTCTCCATCACTTTCATTCCCCACAACTCCGATCCATACATCACAGTTGGTACAATCACTTTCTCATATAGAACTCTCTTTACATTCATGCCCAACCCTCTCTTTTTTACTACTCCCTTAACTGCCCCTAACACTTTGCAACCTTCATTCACTCTCTGACGTACATCTGCTTCCACTCAACCATTTGCTGCAACAACAGACCCCAAGTACTTAAACTGATCCACCTCCTCAAGTAACTCTCCATTCAACATGACATTCAACCTTGCACCACCTTCCCTTCTCGTACATCTCATAACCTTACTCTTACCCACATTAACTCTCAACTTCCTTATCTCACCCACCCTCCCAAATTCTGTCACTAATCGTCCAAGCTTCTCTTCTGTGTCTGCAACCAGTACAGTATCATCCGCAAACAACAACTGATTTACCTCCCATTCATGGTCATTCTCGTCTACCAGTTTTAATCCTCGTCCAAGCACTCGAGTATTCACCTCTCTCACCACTCCATCAACATACAAGTTAAACAACCACGGCGACATCACACATCCCTGTCTCAGCCCCACTCTCACCGGAAACCAATCACTCACTTCATTTCCTATCCTAACACATGCTTTACTACCTTTGTAGAAACTTTTCACTACTTGCAACAACCTTCCACCAACTCCATATAACCTCATCACATTCCACATTGCTTCTCTATCAACTCTATCATACGCTTTCTCCAGATCCATAAACGCAACATACACCACCTTACCTTTGGCTAAATTTTTCTTGTATATCTGCCTAACTGTAAAGATCTAATTCATACAACCCCTACCTCTTCTAAAACCACCCTGTATTTCTAACATTGCATTCTCTGTTTTATCCGTAATCCTATTAATCAGTACTCTAACATACACTTTTCCAACTACACTCAACAAACTAATACCCCTTAAATTACAACACTCATGCACAGCTCCCTTACCCTTATATAGTGGTACAATACATGCACAAACCCAATCTACTGGTACCATTGACAACACAAAACACATATTAAACAATCTCACCAACCATTCAAATACAGTTACACCCCTTCCTTCAACATCTCAGCTCTCACACCATCCATACCAGATGCTTTTCCTACTCTCATTTCATCTAGTGCTCTCCTCACTTCCTCTCTTGTAATCTCTCTCTCATTCTCATCTCCCATCACCGGCACCTCAACACCTGCAACAGCAATCATATCTGCCGCCCTTTTATCCTCAACATTCAGTAAACTTTCAAAATATTCCTCCCACCTTTTCCTTGCCTCCTCTCCTTTTAACAACCTTCCATTTCCATCTTTCACTTTCTCTTCAATTCTTGAACCAGCCTTCCTTACTTTCTTCACTTCTTTCCAAAACTTCTCATTCTTTTCATATGAATGACCCAATCCCTGATCCCACCTCAGGTGTCAGCTGCCCTCTTTGCCTCACTTACCTTGCGCTTTACTTCCACATTTTTCTCTTTATATCTTTCATACTTCTCTACACTATTACTCTGCAGCCATTCTTCAAAAGCCCTCTTTTTCTCTTCCACTTTTACCTTCACTCCTTCATTCCACCATTCACTGCCTTTGCTCATGCTGCCTCCAAAAACCTTCTTGCCAAACACGTCACTTGCAATCCCAACAAAATTTTCTTTTACTAACTTCCACTCCTCCTCTAAATTACCAGTTTCTCTTAGTTTCACTTCGTCATATGCCATTTTCAACCTTTCTTGATATTTACTTGGTAAGTTAGTATGTTTTTTATTGATAATGTACAATATCAATTTGAAATGAAAAAATATATTAAAAATTTTAATATCTGCCGAGTTCATACTGTATTATGTGTCTGGTGATGTCATATTTCTGGGGAAGCCGCGCTAACGATCGTGCAAATTGAGTGATTTCATTTCAATAGGCTATTGATTAGGCCTAATGTTAGTACAGTATTCCCATTATCAAAATATCGAGTAACAATACATTATCAATAAAAAACATTTTTTTTTTTTAAACGCCCAAAAAATTATTTTAAGAAAATAATTGTCCTAGTAGTGTACTTTCATGAGATAAATGTTGATCTACTATCAGAGATGAAACAAGGAAAATGAAATTTGCGTAAAATACAATATACGTACTGTCCTAGGCTTAGTCAAATTTAAGGTACTCTTAATAACCGATACAGACCCATGAAATACTTTGTATTGTTACTTGATATTTCAATAATGGGAATACTAACATTAGGCCTGATCAATAGCCTATTGAAATTAAATCACTCAATTTGCACGCTCGTTTTGCGCAGCTTCCCTAGAAATATGACATCACCAGACACATGATACAGTATGAACTCAGCAGATATTAAAATTTTTAATATATTTTTCTATTTCAAATTGATATTGTACATTATCAATATAAAACATCGTCACCCTCATAAACTAATTGCCTAAGTAATTTTCTCCACTTGTTGGGAACTCAAAAAAAAAAAAACCTTCTCATTTCCTAATTCTTTATATCATTGTCTTGAGTTTCACTTCACAAATTCTTAGCAGAAGAATTTGTGAATTAGAATTTGTGAATTAGAATTTGTGAATTGAAGCTCAATACAATGATATAAGGAATTAGGAAATGAGAAGGTTTTTTTTATTTCCCAACAAGTGGAGAAAATGACTTAGGCAGTTAGTTTATGAGGGTGACGACATACTAACTTACCAAGATGAATTACTGGGTAATTCATTTTTTACAAGAAAATAGATTATTTTTTGTGAAATAGTGTCCTATTAGTTTACTGTTTCCGACAGACTTGTGACATCATCACAGTGAAAAAGTCGTCATAAAGTCGAAGTCGTAAGTTGACTATTAATTGTATAGCTAGGAAAAATACTAATTAATTTTGGAATTTGTTATTTTATTTCTACTGAAACAGGAGTAGCTGTTTTTTTTGGCATAAGTCAAAATTAATCTTAAGATTTATACAGTTTTTTTTTGTCTATTTCATACATTATTTATTGTTTCTTTTCAGTTGCCAAAGCCTCAAGTACCAGGTGAAATGCGACAAGTTCATCAATTTGATATAAGATTAAGTATTCAGACAGATGCTACTATAGACATATTATTTTCAAAGGTAAGATTTTATACCAAATAAGCTATAGATTGAATGTTAACTAGTTATCATTGATTAGTGCATGTGCCTGAACTGTTTCATCACCAATCCAGTATTTTAACAAAGTCTGTTTTCTGCATTGTGGGTAAATCTCTGAAGTGCAGATTCACTTTTAGAATGTAAAGATGATTAGGCCTTCAGGAGGCTTAATGCTTTAATGTACGTTCTTCAGTTTTTCCTACTTAAATTGCTCTTGGTGTGTCTGCTGATAGGTTAAAAGCTTCCAGAGATGCCAAGACTCAAAACCTTTCGAATTTCTAGCATTGGTACCTTATTGTAATATGATAATGAATATTTTTGTAAACATTTGCTGAGATATTTTTTAGTTATTTTTCTCGTATAGCTATGTAGGTATACAGTAGTGTTGGTTTGGTAAGGAGCTTTAAATTTATAGGAGGAAATTACATAATTTATGTTAATCCCTCTATCCTACAATTTAAGATATATACAGTACTGTATCAGGGACAATTACATAGATTAGGTTATTGTTTATATCATATGTTTTCTTATCTAGTAGATTTGCTATTAAAAGGCAATATTTACTTATAGAACGTTCCTAAATTATGTGCTAGTTCTCAAAAATAAATTTTTTGTACAGTATCTGTGAAGCTCTTCAATCTACGAGTCAGCACCACTGAACATTAAAGCCATCATCTTTTCAAGTACTGTACCTGTATATTGGTAGGCCTAGATACAGTGACTGATGATAAATGTAACCAAACCATATTTTCCTTACATTTTATTGGCATTATTTCATAATAAATAGCCTATTTGAGGAAAAATTCTAAATCAACAATGGAATCCACTTTTATCAATGCGAGTCCAGCTGCCAAAATGTGGAAATAGAGTTGTGGTTATGTTTTCGGCAAGCTTTATCTTTCTCTAACCTTTCAACAATTTTAATGGCAGTGTTAATGATGGTAGAAATAACATTTAGGTTAGCTGGAACCATTGTAACCAATTGTAAGTTCTTCAACAAGCAGAATGCTGGAGACTTCCAAGAATTTCCAACTCTCTGAGGTATCAATGAAATTTTCCCTCCAGAAGGAGTAGGCTAAGATACGAGGTGCTGGAATTTCCATCACAGAAGAGTACACCACCAATTCTGAAGTCAAAATAGGAGTGTTAGCCAAATCAGTTGGGAGTGTGTGGGTCATTTCTTAGCATTAGTATTGATTTTTTAAGTAATAGATCGCAAAGAGTTGTTCTTGATGGGCACCATAGTGAGTATACCATACCATACCATATACCAAGGCACTTCCCCCAATTTTGGGGGGTAGCCGACATCAACAAGAAACAAAACAAAAAAGGGGACCTCTACTCTCTACGTTCCTCCAGCCTAACCAGGGACTCAGCCGAGTTCAGCTGGTACTGCTAGGGTGCCACAGCCCAACCTCCCACATTTTCCACCACAGATGAAGCTTCATACTGCTGAGTCCCCTACTGCTGCTACCTCCGCGGTCATCTAAGGCACCGGAGGAAGCAGCAGGGCCTACCGGAACTGCGTCACAATCGCTCGCCATTCATTCCTATTTCTAGCACGCTCTCTTGCCTCTCTCACATCTATCCTCCTATCACCCACAGCTTTCTTCACACCATCCATCCACCCAACCCTTGGCCTTCATCACCTTCTTTAGCAGACAGCCACTTTCCATTCTCTCAACATGGCCAAACCACCTCAACACATTCATATCCACTCTAGCCACTAACTCATTTCTTACACCCGTTCTCACCCTTACCACTTCGTTCCTAACCCTATCTACTCAAGATACACCAGCCATACTCCTCAGACACTTCATCTCAAACACATTCAATTTCTGTCTCTCCATCACTTTCATTCCCCACAACTCCGATCCATACATCACAGTTGGTACAATTACTTTCTCATATAGAACTCTTTACATTCATGCCCAACCCTCTATTTGTTCCGTAACCAAAATACAAACCACGCTATTTACAGAGGGGGTTACCTTTTAGCGCAGCTGAAATGGCGAGCCATTAGAATTTAACGAGGGTGTATTACCCCCGCGCTAGTTAGCGGGGGGGGGGGGGGGGGGTTAGGGGAGTGGTAGCTAGCTACCCCTCCCCCCCTCACACACAGATGAATGCTCACTTTCACTTTTGGCTCGGACTGTGACAGACATCTCTGTCTTGGTCCTCTCTGGCAGCCATTGTTTGTTTTGTCTTTACTTAATCACTTACTTTTCTTTTACTCAATATATATGTAAACATGTTTTCATGTTTGTATATATATTTGAGTATAGAAAGTAAGTTTCCTTTTCAGATTTGTGTGTGTAGTGTACGATTTCTACGTGGTGTCCTCGGCAGTTAGGCCTCCACGGCGTAATTTTATGGGTGGCGATCGAGTTTGACTCCGGTCTTTCTCTCTCTCTCTTGAGGTCGTTCACCCTTTTACTACGTGTTACTATGCCCTTGTAGCTTCCTTTCCGTGTGGGGGGGTTGCTACTCCGTACGTTTGTCTCAATTAGTTTATGAATCTAATTGTAGTTGTTTTTTTTCAGCTTGTAGAACGATTCCTTTCGGGGTTTTCGTTCTTTCTTTAGTGTTCATTCATTTTTAAATTACATAATTACATAGTTACATAATTATAATTGTTATAATTCTGTTTTGGTTACAGCTCTCCTTCCGTGAGTGTAAGTGGTTGTGAGGGCACGTGCCTGTTGTGTAATTCTTGTTTTCTTCCCTCGGGATTCCTCTTCGGAGCCTTCCCGGGGGAATGAATGTGTACTAATGTTATTTGTTTTATTTTTTTTTACAGTTACCGATCTAGTTCGTTTCTGTAATATGGCAACGGTGTGAGCTGTCTTGTTGAGTCCTGGGGATTCGGCTGTTGCTGCCTCCCCCCTTGTATTTTCGTCAGGGGCGTGTCTCCTTCTACTGGAAGTACTCCCGTGACGACGGACAGCTCTCCAGTTCATTTTAGAACTCTCAGGAGGCTTGCCTCCTTGGGCGGGTAACTTTCCTTCCGAGGGAAGTTTTTTCCTGTCCAAGCTTGAGTTTTCCCCCTTTTGGGGGGTTCTTCTCTTGCCTTTTTTTCGTGCGACTATGCTCTTGGTGCTGAGCGATCACACCTGCAGTTTCGCTCAAGGGGCTGGGCAACTGCAGGAGCTCCTCTTCGGAGGATTGCTCCTTTTAGGTCACTGGCTGACCAGTCTCTTCTACGAAGTTTTCTCTTTCATTCGCGAGAGAGTGCACTCATGGAGACTCCTCTTCGGAGGATTCTTCTGTTGCTGTTGGCCTCCCTCGCCGTAAGGCCCACCGTCCGTCTCGTCGTAAGGGCCTCTCATCTCCCTATAAGGGTGCTAGAGGCGCCTTTTTAAATCTCCGTTTGCAGCCTACAACTCCTTTTTCTTGATCTTCCGCCTTGGTGCAGATGGACAGCAGTCTGATCTCGTCTTCCGACGAGCAACGGTCTTCCCGACGGACAACGGTCTTCCGACGGACATCAGTCTCCCGGCGGACAGACAACGGTCTTCCGACGGACATCAGTCTCCCGGCGGACAGACAACGGTCTTCCGACGGACATCAGTCTCCCGGCGGACAGACAACGGTCTTCCGACGGACATCAGTCTCCCGGCGGACAGACAACGGTCTTCCGACGGACATCAGTCTCCCGGCGGACAACGATCCCTTCGGGGCAAAGGGTTGCCTCCCACGGGGGTTCTTCCCTTGTGTGTCAGGGTTCCCCTGCGCGCCCTTCTGCTGTGTTCTCTCCTGCTCCTGCTCAGTGTTAGTGCACAGGCGCTCTCCTGCTCATCAGCGCTCTCCTGTTCGTCAGCGCTCTCATGATGATCATCCCTGCTGTTCCTGTTGGTTCCTGTTACGCGCCCTGTGCGCCCACGTTCGCCCTCGCGATCTAGAACTTCGGTTCAGGTCTGCTCGTCAGCGATCATCAGCTCTCCAGCGATCACCTGTCTCCCGGCGATCTTCGGATCGCCCGTGTGTGTTACAGCCGGCACGCCAACGTTCTCCAACACTTCTGAAGGAACATGGTTCGCCAGCTACTAGCTCACCTGCGCATGCTGCTCACCATCGCGCGATCGCCTACCTGCGGATGCTGCTCGCCATCGCGCGACCCTCAACTGCGGATGCTGCTCGCCATCGCGCGACCCTCAACTGCGGATGCTGCTCGCAATCGCGCGACCCTCAACTGCATGCTGATCACCATCGCGCGACCCTGCGCATGCTGATCAACATCGCGCGATTGCCCACCTGCGCATGCTGCTCGCGATCGCTCACCTTCGCATGCTGCTCGCCATCGCACGATCGCTCACCTGCGCATGCTGCTCGCCATCGCGTCGGCATGCCACAACGCGCCATCGCCAACCTGCGCTTTACCGCTCACCAGCTCACCACCGATCGCCTGTTGATCCATATCGCCAGCGGTCTTCCTCGCCCACGCGGCAGCGCGTTTCCTCGCCATCGCGCTAACGCTTGCGTTCGCCGCCTCGGACTCGCGCTCATTCACCTGCCCACCCTCGCAACCGCTCGCCTGCGCACCCGCGCGACCGTTCGCCTGCGCGCCCGCGCGACCGTTCGCCTGCGCGCCCCGCGCGACCGCTTGCCTGTGCGCCCGCGCGATCATTCGCCTGGGCGCCCAAACGCCCACGTGCCTGCACGTCTACGCTCATGCGCGTCCGCGCCCATGCTCTCCAATGTTCGCCCCGCGCGCGAACCAATGGTTTTCCATCGCGCGGACGGACGGTGTTCCGTCGTGTGAACCGACGGTGTTCCGTCGCGCGAACCGACGGTGTTCCGTCGCGCGAACCGACGGTGTTCCGTCGCGCGAACCGAGGGTGTTCCGTCGCGCGAACCGACGGTGTTCCGTCGCTCGAACCTACAGTGTTTCTTCACTCGAACCTACAGTGTTTCTTCGCACAAACGTCGGCTTATTTCTTGCAGTATCCATTGCTCGTCTATGGGTTATCGCTCGCCGACCACCAGCTCTCGCCCTTCCTACCACGCTCGCCCTCCTTCTGCGCTCCTTTGCTCACCTTCGTTTGCGTTACCGCGCATGGGCGCTTCCACGTTCGCCCACGCGCAAATCTTTGAATTACCGTCGCGCGAGCTCCAGGGCGATCGCGACCACGATTTCCAATGGGGTTTCGCAGCATGGCCAGCCTGGCGAGTTCTTCTGGAGCGTATTTCCAGAACACGGCCTCACCCCGTAAACGCAGAGCATGGCACTTGCAAGAATAGGAGAAACTTCAGGGAGATCTGAGCAACACTCCTCTTTCCGGAACCTGGGTTGGCCCTTCCCCGTCATTCCCTGGAAGGATTTTTGGCGGGGGGCTTTCCGTTCGAGACTTCTCCATCGGACAAGGGGTGACTGCTTACCCCTTCCTCTGGGAGCTTACCAGGTCCTTTCCCTCCTCGGTTATGGCCCGAGGTTTGGTTCAAGGAAGCTACAGGAAGATCATGGGTACTTTCCTCCTCTCGAGCTCAGGCACCTTGGCCTTTCGTCGGTAAGTATCTAACTTGCGGACAAGCTCGATGTTGTACCATCTGGACGCGCTGACTGAGGGCTTCCTTCGGGTGTCTCATCTGTGGAGGTCGACGACCTCAGACACCCTTCCATCCTTGAGAAGAGTTTGTTTGTGCCCAAGGACAGAGACTTAGACAGCGGCTGTCCGGAGGAAATCGACTTCCGTTTTCACTCCTCCAAGGCGCTTTCTTCCAGACTCTGCAGGGCTCCAGCGCCCTTTTCTTTCAACCACGTCGGCCTAAGTTATCGGCTACGACAACTGGGACAAGGTGTCCAATTGCAGTTTCCTCCTGTCAGGAACAGATGGCACGGGAGGCTTCCCCGGGGGGGCATGGTCCTAAAAGGAGCGGCAGAGTTCACAAACTCTAGGATTGCAGGTTTTTCGCTGGGAGGATGCTTAAGGTTACTCATCCGAATGACAGCTTCCTGATGCCCATTCCCACACAATCTCTGTGATCAGCCAAGGATATCGCGCCTGCCGTCTCTGTCAGCGAATTCAGTGTCTCTGAACCTCTATGCCATAGCGTCAGCAAGAGTTGCCCGGTTGGGCAGAATGATCCATACCTTAGGCGAAGGTCTTCCTTAGGATCATCGACGGCTTCACCCCCGGCCTCTTCAGTCGATCCTTTCTTGTAAGGAAGGATCTGGGAGGGGATGTCCGTAGTCGACCTCTCAGCCCTGATCAAGTTTGTCGAACAAACTTCGGCCAGCGTAGACCAGCAGAATCGATCAGACTGGTAACGAGGCGACAGGACTCCTTAAACCCTGGATCGGAATTCAGCCTAGACTGCAAGTATTCCTGCTTATGATGCAGTGTGGCTATCCCGCCGTGGCATAGCAGGTTTGTTTCCCCAGAGAACTCTCCCTGCCTTCCTCATGGCCGCTCAGGTGCAGGCTTCCGCCTCCTCTGCTGTTTGGAGGGCTGGTCAACTCCGGTAGGCTCGGGTTCGACCTTCTTCAGCGCCGGGACAAGCTTCCGGATGCTTACCATGAGTGTGGGTTTATGGTATTTTGCTTGGAGCCTTCTCTTCCTCTGCCTCAACATCTGGAGTATCTGGCCATGATATTGAGTCAACGGCCTTACCACGTTGGAAACCCCGCTTCTCGTCCGTCCAGCGAGGTTAAGCAACGTCGGTTCTGGTCGGTACTTGGATGGGTGACCACCTGGGGACGCCAGATTCTGTTACCACATCCTCCGAGCCTTCAGTTCAGTTGACTGTGGCAAGACTGGGGAGAGTCGCAGTACCTGTTCTCAGTCAAGCAGAACTTTCAGCCCTACCTTGGAACGTTTCCTAGTTCTCCTTTCCTCATTGACCCGTCTATAGTCCGAACGGTCGCCTCAGGATAAGTTCCATGTGGGGCGGTCCAAGTTCCGGTGGCTTCAGGCAATGTTTAACCGGACTTCCTGGCCCCTATGGGACCAGCGGAACTATTAGACCTGCAATGGGTGTTGACCTATGGAGCCTCTTGATGGTAGTGGATATTCTCGTCCTTTCCCCACATTCTTGATGCTGTTCTCGGACTCGTCAAAGGAAGGGGGGGGGGGCATGTTCCGGTCCAGGCCTATGGTCAAGACCTGAAGGATACCTCTCCATCATTCAGGCAGGCTTAGGGGCCTTAGTCTGGCCCCTCTACAGATCTTACAGCTCCTGCCGAGTCGCCCCGTGCGCGTCGACTTCATGATTCTGGCGTATTCTAACCAGCAGGGGACGCATTTTCACACCTTCACATCTTGCAGTAGAGATACCGGGATGATTGAGATTCTCTCAATACCACCATCGGCTCTCTCATTCCAGGCAGGGGAATGTTCTCTCCGACTATCTGAGCAGAGCCTCGTAGAGAGAGTGTACCTGGGGGTCTTTGACCTTGGGTAACCAGCAAGTACTGGTCTGGGGGACCTGATCGCAACAGCTTGGAACCTCAAGCTTCCGCTGTTCTTCCCCCCAGTCTCAGACCCCGAGACTCTGGCAAGATGCATTCTGGTGATGGTGGGACAACTTCGACGCCTGCGTCTTCCCTCCTTTTTGTCTGTGGACAATGGGTCTCAACAAGACCAGGTTGTCTGTCAACCTTTCAATGGGAGAGCTCCACTGGGACTGCGCAGAACGGTTTCTGGACCCTCTGCTTCCCCTGACGGAACTCCCGGGAGAGCTTCTCCCACGGCGCAGACTACTCAAGCAACCACACTGCGACATCTCTCCCGAACCGGGGCGTCGTTTCGGCTTCATGCCTGGAGACACTACGCCTCCTCCTCAAGAAGAGACAACCCGCTACAGTCGCGGTACGGAGGTCGCGTCATCTGCGATAGTCATCCACAGGGGTCTTCCAGGCAAAGTGAAGAGTCTAAGGTGGTTGGTGCCGTGGGAGATATACCTCTTTCCTTGAGGCCTCTTCTCCAGCAATAACGGTCTTATTGCTTTTCGGCGGGAGAAAACTCCTTTCCGCTCTCGGCAATGAAGCCTGTCGCTCAGCCTTTCCCTGACCTTCAGGCTTAAAGGAATAACTTTTTCCTGCCCGCTGGATCTATCCTTGCTCATGCGAAGCTACGATCGTCTCTGCCCTAGTCGGAGGAAGACCTCCAACTTGGAGCATGGCTCTGTCTTTTGGTCCTTTAAGAGATCTTCTCAAGACCCTTTACGACAGGCCTCGGATTGTATTCCGCCTTGGGTCTCCTGCTCATTCTGGCCACGGCCAGTGTGTAAGCAATCTTCTTGGTCTCTTACGACTCCCCCCTTTCTAAGGAAGAGGGGAAGGCAACATTCAGGTTCGCTCCTGAGTTATTGGCTAGACTCAGAATCTGGGGGTCCCGGCCCTTCGGTCCAACTCCTTCAAGATTTCGAGTCTCCATTCTGTATCTGATGTCCCAAGACCTTCTCTTTCTTGCCAGTAAAGGAATCGAGAGGTTAGCGCTGGGAACAGCTGCAGTTTGTCCTCAGTTGCAGCCGATTTGGGAGCACAAGGAGGACACGGGGGAGAGTCACCAGTATACCTCTTCAGCCCGGACTCAAGGACATTCATCTCGACCTGTCTCTAGACCCTCCCCCGTCACGTCGCCCTACAGCACGATGTTGGATACATCGCAACGTCCCTCGCCTTCGAGTAATACTACTCTGTGACGCAGGTGCTACAAGCTGGAGTCTGGAAGCGTCTAATGACCTTCGCAGCCCGCTTCCTGCAGGGCGTGACCCACAGGAGTCTCGTTACGTTTTCTATCGCTCTGTGGTGGCTACACAACAGCTGGTCTTACCTCAGGCTCCTTTTTGGACAGGTAGCAGAAGTTTGAGGGCATTGTTATCAGGTTTTAGTCTGCATGAACGAAAGAAGTATGTCTGGCTCTTATTTCTTTCTTCATCATCCCCTCTACGGGGAAGCAGCATCCTGGTCTCTGCATAGCTGACCTCGAACCTCTGCAGGTAAACCATGCTTCCTTGTGTTCCGAGTATTGAGTCAATATTGTCGCGTCCCCCATACCCTGACGAGGTGGTATTGGGAACGTCCTAACCCAGAGTTCCTTCTGGAACTCCAGGTCAACTGCCTAGGACGGGTCACACTTCTTCCTTCACACACAAGCTTACGTAGGCCACATGGTTCCTTGCGGAGCAAGGAACTTGTGAGGTACAAGGACTCCTTTTCTCGAGTGCGACTCACTCGGATTCTGAGTCCCCGGGTAAAGCCAAAGCCAGTATGGCTGGGGACTTTCCACCCTACCTAAGGGGTAAGTCACCCTCTGTAAATAGCGTGGTTTGTATTTCGGTTACGGAACAAATGACAAATTCGAAGATAATTTGTATTTTTCCTAACCATACAAACCTTAGCTATTTACACTTATTTGCCCGCCAGCCCTGTCCCCCAAGACAAGTCCTACCTCTAAGTGAAAGTGAGCATTCATCTGTGTGTGAGGGGGGGAGGGGTAGCTAGCTACCACTCCCCTACCCCCCCCCCCCCCCCCCCCCCCCCCGCTAACTAGCGCGGGGGTAATACACCCTCGTTAAATTCTAATGGCTCGCCATTTCAGCTGCGCTAAAAGGTAACCCCCTCTGTAAATAGCTAAGGTTTGTATGGTTAGGAAAAAAACAAATTATCTTCGAATTTGTCATTTTTTACTACTCCCTTAACTGCCCCCAACACTTTGCAACCTTCATTGACTCTGACGTACATCTGCTTCCACTCCACCATTTGCTGCAACAACAGACCCCAAGTACTTGAACTGATTCACCTCCTCAAGTAACTCTCCATTCAACATGACATTCAACTTTGCACCACCTTCCCTTCTCGTACATCTCATAACCTTACTCTTACCCACATTAACTCTCAACTTCCTTCTCTCACACACCCTTCCAAATTCTGTCACTAGTCGGTCAAGCTTCTCTTCTGTGTCTGCTACCACTACAGTATCATCCGCAAACAACAACTGATTTACCTCCCATTCATGATCATTCTCGCCTACCAGTTTTAATCCGGTGTTCCACAGGGTAGTGTTCTTGGCTCTTTACTTTTCATACTATATACACATGGCATGTGGTTTGGCCTAGAAAACAAGCTTGTTGCATATGCAGATGATGCTACTCTCTTTGCATCAATTCCATCCCATGAATGTATATCTGGGGTTGGTGAATCCCTTAATAGAGATTTAGCTAAAATTAGTGCATGGTGCAAATTATGGGGCATGAAGTTGAATCCTAACAAAACTCAAAGTATGATTGTTAGTAGGTCAAGGACGGTGGCTCCTCAACATCCGGATCTCAGTATTGATAATGTTTCTTTAAATTTGTATGACTCTTACAATTTTAGGTGTGATTCTTGACAGTAGATTTACTTTTGAGAAACACATTAGGTCTGTGTCTTCTTTAATTGCACAAAAAATTGGCTTATTGAGAAAGTCTTTTAAGATTTTCGGTGATCAATCTCTTCTGAAGAAGTGTTTTAATTCTTTCATTCTACCTTGTTTTGAGTATTGTTCTCCTGTCTGGTGTTCAGCTGCTGATTCTCATCTTAATTTGTTGGACAGAAACTTACGGTCTATTAAATTTCTTATTCTTGATCTAGATATTAATCTTTGGCACCATCGTTCAATTAGTTCATTATGCATGTTGCATAAGATTTTTCATAACTGACCATCCTTTACATTCAGATCTCCCTGGACAATTCTATCCTGTTCGTAATACTAGGCAGGCAGTTAATTCTAATAGCCAGACCTTCTCCATCATGAGGCTCAGTACTACACAGTATTCTAGAAGTTTTATTCCAGCTGTTACCAAGTTGTGGAATGATCTTCCTAATTGGGTAGTTGAATCAGTAGAACTTCAAAAGCTCAAAGTTGGAGCAAATGTTTTCATGTTGACCAGGCTGACATGAGTCATTTTACAGTTTATATAGGACATATCTGTTTTGACGTTGTTACTGTTTTTAGAATGATTTATTCTTAATTTATTCTCATCATTTATTTATTTCCTTATTTCCTTTCCTTACTGAGCTATTTTTCCATATTGGAGCCCTTGGGCTTATAGCATCTTGCTTTTCCAACAATGGTAGTAGCTTGGCTAGTAATAATAATAATACTAATAATAACTGTCCTCCTCCAGCTGGAGGAGGATCCTGAACTACCTCTGGCTTTAATACAAGGGTCGTGGCAAATTTTTTCGGTGGATATAACCAAGAATCCAGTGCATTCTTTCTCTCACAATTCTTAACTGACTTGTTGAGGGATTTGGACTGAGTAAAATCTTTCGGGGGACTAACTTTTCTTTCGTTGTGGGGACATGCTGTAATCTCAAGACAAAAGATATGATGCTACAACAGTAGCCACATCAAACACATTACCATCACTACTGGAATCTGAATCATCTGAGATATCAGACTCAGTTGGATTATTATTAACAAGTCCTAAACTATCCTGACTCTTAGTTATGGGATCAGGACCCTTTGAGTACCAAAGGAAGTATCTCCTGAGAAAGGTTTGAGGTTCTTGAGAAAAGTTTGACACTCAAGCCATGCTTTTAGCTGAACATGGTGAGCCTTCACTAATTTACCATCAGTCAGTCTCCTGAGCTCATAGGTGACCGTATGCATGTGTACCTCAATAACACAGAATACTCCCTCAAATTTATTGTAGGGATGATCTTGTTCATCAGAAGCTGTCCCAACCGGTGAATCTTCTTCAGTAACAGAGAACCCTCCTTGAATAGTGTGTACTGAGGATGATCTTCACCCCAAGGGTCTCATTTCTGCTGAAAGCAACAGGGTACTGTCACCATCACAATTACCCTTCTGTATATTCTCGGCTAGAGTACAGTACATCCAAATTCAGTGAGGTGGAAATGGTTGCAGCTGATAATTGCTCTGGACAAGTGTTGGTCCCATTTCTGAGATTCCCCAGAAATTACTCTCAGCAGCTCACCAATAGTTCAGTTTACCTGTTCCACTGTGCCACTACTAGAGGGACTACACAAAGTTGTTTTCAAATGTATAACATTGCACTACTCCAAAAACTTGGTAAATTCCTGAAAAATGAACTCAGGGCTGTTATCAGTCAATATTCAGCCTGGAATAAGCAGAATAATTGGAAGAACTCTTGTCTCAAAGTGCTTGCATATCGTGCTGTTGCTCTTATTCCTTATGGGTACTGCTGTAACCCACTTGGAATAATGGTTGACTACCATCAGACACCCAATAAAACCAGTGCTGGTGGTAGGGAGACTTACAAAATCCATAGAGACCAACTCAAAAGATGCGGTCACTATTTTTTAAATTGGCGGGGCAACAACCTCCCTTGATTCCTTACAGGTCAGACATTCCCAACACGTTTGTTACATACCCAATTACACTAATCAAGGATTTTTGTCAACTGAGTTGACAAACAAAACAGTAATTTTTCCTATTCCCCTGTGAGTATTTTGCCGTTTGTTTCTGCAACCAGGTTTATGAGGACATATAAGGTGACTCCAGGGGATACAGAGCCATCGTGGTTCTGTTTAACTAGCAGACCCTGGTGCATTTCCAGGTCAGACCAACATCGATGTGGCTGATAGGAACGTGGAACAAGAGATGCAGGAACTCCTGAGAAAATTTATACAAAGTATTGGGTTATATTACGAGCTATAATTGATTTTATTAATTTATTTATTTATTTTACCCTTTTAATCCCTATTTATTTCACATCTAGATTTTATTGTATGAAAGTGTTACAATTTGTATTAAAGGTTAAAATGATACTAAATGGTGTGAGTGTACAGATATGATTGAATGATTTTCGTTATATAGCGCTGAATGGCCTTTGATGCCCCAGTGCTTGGCTTAATGCCTAAATCCTATATTCAATTCAATTCCTGAGTAGATCATCCTAATAACAGATAAAATCTGTTGATGACCTCCCTGGATCCCAGCCACTTGACTTGAAAGACAGGAGAGCATTCCCCGAGAACACTCCGTGGTCGGGTTCAGAGTCCATCACCTTCATGACAGTGGTCTCAGCAGGCAGTAGAGAGACTGAGAGTACCTTGAGATACTACGGGAGAACAACAGTGCTTTCATATACTAACTGTTCTCTGGTTGAATCCATGATCAGGTAGGCTGTGTCCAACAGAAATCTACCAAAAACTAAAACAAAAGGTAATGTCTCTAACAGCTACCACCGGATACCTAAAGGAACACTTTACCTCTCTAACTAGCCAACCTCTCAACTGTTCTCCAGACAGTACCTAGTACTCGGTGCCAAACTGACTCATGTACAGTCTCACTGGCAAAGCAAACTTGTGCTCCTTTATCAACCAGAACACAATAAGAAGGTCCTGTAATGTTACCATACCTACCTCTGAATGTTGAGAGACAAGCTCACAACTGGACTGAGGAGGTGTCTTCGCAGTCACGTACTGGATTACTGGGACAATCCTCTAGTACCTCAGGATCATTAATGACCAAGTCTTCAGCAGTGTTAGATTGCACTCCAGAAAAATACTGAAGATGCAAACACTGAGGCTCAGTCACTGATGGGTGCCAATAAATAACCAGGCAAGTGGGACCAAAAGGACCCAGATTTCCAGGTTTAATAGCTTAGAGGCTGCCAGTAGTAACTCCAAAGCTGGAATCATACCTGGAAACCACTTAGCCTTTATCTGGTTCCTGCTAACCTTGTCTAGTTTGAAACCTAATTGACTGGGGTCTTTCAAAAACTGCTGAACTAAGGCCTCCTGGAGCTTAGCTCTCTTTAGCTGAAAGTAGGTTGCAACACCTAACCCTTCATTCCCAAAGTTCACAACTAGCTCCAAGGATTCTATAACAGAATCTGAAACATCTCAGACCTCCTTATACAGTGCCAGTTTAGTAGGCAACTTTAAAGTTGCAGATTCAGAAACAGTCATGCAGCCAGTAGATTTAGGCAAGTGGAGTAACCAATTAGGTGTGGCATTCTGATTACCTGGGCAGTATTTAACAACAAAGTTAAAATTCAGACAAGTCCTCAAGTCAAGTGTTCATGCTAGACTACTGTCAACCATCTTCATGTCTTGAAGATACGTCAGGGGTCAGTGATCGGAATTGCTTATGAAGAACGGGTTATAGAAAAAAGCCCCAAGACAGAGAAGTCAACTCATGCTCTATGGTAGAGTAACGGGTCTCAGTCAAGGAAGATCATGGAGCTGTAGGCTACCACCCAATGCTCCCCTGGATGCTTCTAGGATTCCTGGCAGAGGCAGGCACTAGCATCGTTACCTGAGGTATCAACAACAGCTCCAGAGGTTAGTATCAGAGAAGTAGTCAGGGTTAGAGAGCATGATGTCCATCTTGATCAGTTCCTTCAGACACTCAAAGGCAAAGTCAATTTCTGCAGTACATTTTAGTTTTTTTGGCCCCTTGAGATATCTGTCCTCCAATCTTTGCGGGTAACTTCCTTTGGAAGTTTACAAGTACTAGAAATCTTCTTAGATCACATACAATGGTAGGTTTAGGGAAGTCCTCCAGTTTCTGGATGTACTCTGATAGCTTACGCATACCAGAATGTCCGAGATGGCTAAGATATTCAACCTTTGTCTGAACCCAAGAACATTTCCCAAGTTTTATCTTGAGACTGTGCTTCAGGAGATTAGCCAAAATTCATTCTACCAGTTTCAGGTACTTTTGAAAGAAGCCCCAATGATTAAGATGTTATCACCTTAGCCTTTGGGAACTTCTGCAGGATTCTTTGCATTTCTCGCTGGAACACAGCAGGTTCATTCTTCAGTCCGAATGATAAACACCTGAATTACCAGTATCTAAAGGCTGTAGAGAGAGCCGTGTACTATTTACTGTCCTCTGCTAAGGGTAACTAATAGTATCCACAAACACTATTAAGAGTTGTGAAATATTTGACTCCTTGGAGTCCAAATACAGAATCTGCCATGTTTGGCATCGGGAACTTGTTAGAGTCTGTCACCTTGTTCATTTTATGGTAGTCCATATATTATCGTATAATGTTGTCCTTGTGGACTTGAACAATAGGGCAAAGACCAAGGGGAGATACTGTGTTCAATAATACCCAATTCATAAAACTCATGGCACTGTTCCACATCGACATTAGCAATGGGTTTTGCCGGACCCTCTGATAAATGGGTGTCTTGTCATAAAAATGGATACGTATTGGTGTTCTTGCGAACTCTCCTACTTTATCACCACTAGTACTGATGACAAGAAGATGATGGCAAAACATCTGACAGAACAGATCCATCTGAAAACAATCCAGTTCGTCCAAGATAGATACCCTGTCTATCTCTTCCAGTATGCCAGGTTCAGGTTTAATATTGCAGTCCTGGGCCAGATACCTTCTTTCTGTTCTAGGATGACAGGTATCACTGTAGCTTTCCTTGATAAACCAGGATTTATGATGGTGCCATCATAATGCATCTCCAGCCAACAGCTGAATGTACAGGCAGTGCACCTAAAAGAGGTGTCAAGCCCATCAGGAAAAGCCCCATAACTGGAACTAGTAAGGGCTCAATATGAGCAATCTTAGTTGAATCAGCTGTATAGACCTCAAGTGCATAAAGTGGCAACAGGCTCCACGTACTGGAACATAGTACTACCAAAGAAGCTCTCTGGAAGTACTGCCAATGCTCAGCTGATTTTGGGCTCCATCAACTATCCTCGCATTTGCCCTCAAGAATTGGTAACCCAGCACCAGGTGTTCAGCCAGAGTCCCTGAAGGCACTACATAGAATACAGCTTTGTTGAAATACTGTAAATGTAATTTTGATGATAGAAGTTATTATTTTAATACTCACCTGGGGTTCACCTTATTCCTCACCTTCCCACATAATCATGATTAGTGATGTCATATTAAATTTAACATCTTATATGAACTGTACTCGCACTTAGTTTGTTTACCATAGAACACCACAGATGGTATGCGCAGTACAACTGTAATATCCAAGAGGGGAAAGAAATTGTATTAAGGGAGAATAAAATATCTAATTTTTTTAGTGAAAACCGTCCATAGGAATGAGCTTTACAGAAAAAGTAAGCGTTGAAATTATAAATTTTGTTAAAATTCTATTTATGATAATTTTATTTCAATTAGATATTTTAGTGTTTTCTCTGTTGTCCGATTAAATCGACCGTTGGTTTCCATAGTTTTTAGACACTCAGTTGTAAGATGCTCTAAGAAAAGATTATGTGTATGACTATTTCGCTTTAAAAGTGTTAATATTGTTGCCAATAATACTGGTTATTTTATTTCAGGAAAAAGAAACAAATGCTATTCATATGAATGTGCAAAAAGGATCCTACTTTGAAATGATTTTGCCATGGATGGTTGGGGCTGATGGTTACGTTACTCGAATTAATGGTCAACTTTTATATGTTGATGCGTCCACCAGTCTTCAGGTACTAAAGTCTTTTGATTTACTTATGGTACATTAGTTAGTTGAGTATGCAAATTTCGGACTGCTTTTGTATTAGGTTATGGAAATTTTAGAATGTTTTATGATGGCATATGTCTTTATAACAACATGTTAACAAGTTTAGAGAGATGTGTTATTGGTTGCAGAAATCATTTTATGTACTATAGATTTTATATAATTTATCTTGAATTATATTTCTAAAGTGTTACTACAGGTCATATGTATACAGCAATAAATAGGTATAAATTTAGCTTATGACTTTAGTGTTAATTTATACGTTTTTCTCATATCCTAATTCTAAGTGTCGTTTGATTCACAGTATCGTAATCTTCTTGAAGCAGAATCCCTTGACTACTCAATCCATGTCCATTATCCAAGGGTATGGAATCACCATCAGACATGGGATTTGCAATTTAACAGCAGCAAAGCCACTTATCATTTCCTTTATTCACATAAAGATTTCTTTCAAGGTAAGTAAGAAACCAATAGCTTTGTGACACTTGTGGTTAGAATAAGTCTGTCTCTACAAAAATATTCATTCTGTATATTTCCATTAGTTTCGTATTCTGTATTTTACCGAACGGTAAATTTTTAATCTTTGTTAATATAAAAGACCTTTGTTGTCTCAAGAATCCAAAATCTTTTAGAAAATTTAATCAAGATGAGTTTGTCATGCCAAAGGATAATAGACTAACACAAGAAAGCATGATCTTGCAGTATAGTACTCATTAGGTGGAGTAATTATGTCACTTATTTAGAGAATGGTGGAAATAATGGGGAGGAAACCATATTCTGTTGGTTAGGCGGTAAATTAAAATTCAAAACAAGCCAGTGTGGTATTGATTAGTTCAGGATCATTTATTATCACCGTTCTGTAATATCTAGAATACAATCTTTTTGGGTGGGTACATACCCATTGATCTTATATTACCTTTCTTTAATGTAATATACTCTAATCCTTCTAACTTTTATCGTAAAAGATCAAGAAACCTATTCTAATGTCTGTTATTATTCTTAATTTTTTTGTGGCCACCGGAAGACAAACAAGAGTATAAGGAATGGATGAAGGCACTGAAGTACAGTATAATACTTTCTATATTTCCACTGGACAGTCATTGTTTTTGAGTTGTCACTTACACTGGTAGTCGTTGACTTATGACCTATGCGACTTATGACTTCGACTTTACGACCACTTTTTCACTTTGATGACGTCACTAATAAGACAAATAGTTCCTTAGAAATTAATCTATTTTATAAATTTGAACTAATTTCTCTTGGTAAGTTGGTATTTTCCTTTAGTGATAATATACAGTATGCATTTTAAATGAAAAATACATCAAGAAAAGTTTTAATTTCTGTTGAGTTCATATCATATGACTGGATACATCATTTATTCCTACTCAGGTACAAACTTTTGAGTCATTTAATGAAGGTTACTACTGATCATGTTTTCTGACAGTCCACAAGGTTTGGTTGATTGCGTCATGCTTTGTGCTGGGTAAATGCAGTGCATGCACAAGGAGCAAGCGGGAGTTTCTCACAGCATCTCCCTGCAACACTACCGGTCACAAAGTGAAGAGGTTGTTCCCTCACTTCCTCTCTACGATTGAGCCTTTCGGATTCATCTCGCATATTCTTTTATTGTGTACCTTTCTTGATTTGTGGCTTTTTTCCACATTCTCAGTCATTTGAGTGTCTACTCATTAAAGGAGAGTTGCAAGTTAGTGCTTCTGTCCAGTAAATTTCAGTTTTTCAATATTTAACTTAGCCGGTGATTATATAAGCTGCAGCTCTGCTGCTCGACAGAAAACTCTACGTAAAAAATCCGCCAGCGATCGCTATGCAGGTAGGGGGTGTACTTCAACAGCGCCATCTGTCGTGCAGGTACTCAGTACTCATTGTAAACAAAGAACTCAATTTTCTCTCTGTCGTGCTACCGGCAAGACCTACTAATTCGCTGTTGCTAACTGGATTTGTTTTCACAACTATTTGGTGAAGTACACGTTTCTAGTTTTGAGCTTTCGCTGTGCAGGCTTTCTCTTCAATAAATCCTTGCATTCTTTTTTTGATATCGGATTATTTGTTGATGACTTTGGATAGTTTTTGAATTCCCCTTTGACCAATTCAAAATGGCTGACCCTTCTCAAGTCCCAAAATTCAGGAAGTGTAATGCTAGGGATTGTTCAAGGCGTCTTCCGAAGGCCTCTATCGATCCTCACACCGTTTGTTCCAATTGTCGGGATAAAACCTGTCAATTGGAAGATCGATGTGAGGAATGCGTTGGGCTTTCGGAATTCGATTTTATCGAATTCCAGAAATATACACGTAGGCTAGAGAGAGATAGAGTCAGGAGAAGTTCATCTCGTTCTGTTGATTTTTCCTCTCCTCATGCCCCACAACCTATTCCTTCCCCTGTAGTGGTTGCTCCTAATCCCCCTTCTGGCACTCAGGAACCTTCGATGGCTGATATGATGCGTGCCATCCAAGCTCTGGGTGAGAGAGTTGAGTCCTTGGCTAGTGACCGTAACCAGCTCATGGCGGACGTCAAGGAGCTGAAGTGTAAGAGTGCAGTGGGAAGTGATAAAGTGAGTGATAGTGTTGTGGATAGTGTTGCGCTTGAGGGTTCGTCTGTTCGTGCCTGTCGTCCTCCAAGTCCGGGACCTCTTGCAAGCTCCCAAGTCCAGGGGAGAAGCAATGTCGTACGACCAATGGGTTCGAGAGGCTTTAATCAGCGAACAGACGTTCCCTCCGTGGTTTCGGGCGTATCTACCCAAGATCGCCCCACCCACACAAAGACGAGAGAGCCCATTTATTCCTCGTCTGCGGAAGAGGTTTCTCGTAAGAAACCATGGACCAAGGTCTCACGACCTCTTAAGCGCAAGTCGGTCCCTTCCGCGCAAGTCCAACGGCCCAGTTGTAGCCACTGGGTCAGTTCGGACTCGCTGCAGTCTTCCGATGACTGCTCACCTCCTAAGAGAGGCAAAGCGGTACCCGCCTAAGGCAGTTACACCGTCTGTCGCCGCACCTGCTCCTGCAGACCCTAAGTGGTCTTTGCTGCAGACCATGCAGTACCAATTAACGTCTCTGATGCAGGACTTTCGTGCGGAGAAGGTTGCTGCTGCACCAACCTCTTGCCTACAACCAACCACGGTTGTGCGTCCTGTGGACGCTGAGGCGACCTTCTTGCGCACTCCAGCTGAGAGAGTCCCGCCACCCATGCGTTCCAGTGTACCCTGCCAGCCGCATGTTGACGTTCAGCGACGCACGGAACCTTCCGTTGACGTTCGCGAGGTACAACAACCGTCAGAGTTGTTTTGTTTTGACGCGGTGCGTCAACCTCCGCAACCCAGTGTGGTTGCCTCTGCTCGCCCACATCAGACTAGACAGTCTGGAGTAGACGCTGTGCGTCCCCGCGCTGCTATGGTTGTTGCCAGCTCACAGACTGGGCAACAGTTCCATGACGTTGCGTCCGGTTCAGTCACGCGTGCACCCGTGCGACCGGACTCAGCTGACCAGCCGATACCTACTCCATTGCCGCTTCCTCCTCAATTCTCGGATGATGGACTCTCTGATGATGACGATGCGGCACACGTTGAAGAACCACATTCGGACCTTGACGAGCCCAAGTCCACGCAACCCTCTTTGGACTTTAGAAAAGTTCTTGCTCTGTTCAAAGAGATGTTTCCGGACCAGTTTGTGTCTGTGGCTCCGCGCTCTCCTCCGTCAGAGTTTGCTTTAGGTACGCAGTCATCCTCGCCTGCCTTTACTAGACTCGTCCTCGCACGCTCGTCCAAGAGAGCTTTACGAGTTTTAGGAGATTGGATGCAGTCCAAAAAGAGTCTAGGAAAGACAGCCTTTACGTTTCCCCCTGCTAAACTCTCTTCCAGATCGAGCGTCTGGTATGCCACGGGAGAAGTTCTCGGCTTGGGAGTTCCTGCCTCTGCCCAGGGCGACTTCTCAAGTCTTGTAGACTCTCCCCGCAGGCTAGCCATGAGACGCTCTAAGATATGCTGGTCACCTTCGGACCTAGACCATCTGTTGAAAGGAGTATTTAGAGCCTTCGAGGTCTTCAACTTTTTGGACTGGTGTCTGGGAGCTTTGAGCAGGAAGATCTCCCCGACTGAGAAGGAATCTTCCTTGCTCATCATGTCCTGCATGGACAAGGCCATACGTGACGGATCTAGTGAGCTTGCGGCATCGTTCGTATCCGGAGTCCTCAAGAAGCGTGAGAACCTTTGCTCTTTCCTGTCAGCTGGAGTGACACCGTGTCAAAGATCAGAACTTCTGTTTGCTCCTCTCTCTAAGTGCCTTTTTCCAGAGGACTTGATTAAGGAGATTGCTGCTTCTTTGATACATAAGGACACCCATGACCTGGTTGCGTCCTCTGCCCGCAAAGCCACCCCTTTGCCTACCTTGTCAAGACCAAGGATGGACACTCCAGCGTCCAGATTTATTCCGCCCTTTCGTGGCAGAGCCTCCAGCAGAGGAGGTGCTCGTGCCGAAGGGAGACGTGGGAAGAAGAAAGGAACCAAGTCCTTTAAAGGCAGAGTCTGACTGCCAGCTTCTTCAGACAGCAGTGGGAGCCAGACTCAAGAACTTCTGGCAGACCTGGGAGAAGAGAGGCGCAGATGCACAATCTGTGAAGTTGCTCAGAGAGGGTTACAAGATCCCGTTTGTACGAAAACCCCCTCTAGCAACGTCTCCCATCGATCTCTCTCCCAGGTACAGAGAGGAAGACAAGAGACGAGCATTGAAACAGGAGGTGTCTCTCTTACTAGAAAAGGGAGCGGTAGTCAAAGTCCTGGACCATCAAACCCCGGGCTTCTACAACCGTCTCTTCTTAGTGCCAAAGAAGACAGGAGGGTGGAGGCCGGTGCTAGACGTCAGTGCGCTGAATGTCTTTGTCACAAAGCAGACGTTCTCCATGGAGACCACAAAGTCCGTTCTAGCAGCGGTCAGAAGGGAAGACTGGATGGTCTCTTTAGACCTAAGGGACGCATACTTTCACGTCCCCATCCACCCAGACTCCCAACCTTTTCTGAGATTCGTTTACGAAAAGGTTGTCTACCAGTTTCAAGCCCTGTGCTTTGGCCTAAGCACAGCTCCTCTTGTGTTTACGAGGCTGATGAGGAATGTAGCCAAATTCCTTCATTTAGCGGACATCAGAGCCTCCCTCTATTTGGACGACTGGCTTCTAAGAGCTTCTTCCAGTCGTCGCTGTCTGAAGGATCTAAAGTGGACTCTAGATCTGACCAAGGAATTGGGTCTCCTGGTCAATATGGAAAAGTCTCAAGTGGTCCCATCCCAAACTATTGTGTATTTAGGGATGGAGATTCACAGTCTAGCTTTTCGGGCTTTTCCGTCGGCCCCCAGAACAAGTCAAGCCCAGTTATGCATCCAGAACATGCTGAAGAAGGAACGATGTCCAGTCAGGCAGTGGATGAGTCTGATAGGGACGCTATCATCCCTGGAACAGTTCGTATCGTTAGGAAGACTACACCTCCGTCCTCTTCAATATCACCTAGCTGTTCACTGGAAAAAGGACAAGACGCTAGAAGCGGTCTCGATCCCCATTTCCGAGAAGATGAAGTCTTCCCTGACTTGGTGGAAGGACAGTATCAGCCTCAGAGAGGGTCTGCCCCTGGCTGTTCAGACTCCCAACCACGTTCTCTTCTCGGACGCATCGGACACGGGCTGGGGCGCGACATTAGACGGTCGGGAATGCTCGGGAACTTGGAACTCGAGTCAAAGAACAATGCATATCAACTGCAAGGAGCTACTGGCAGTTCATCTGGCCTTGAAAAGCTTCAAGTCTCTCCTTCAAGGCAAAGTGGTGGAGGTGAACTCGGACAACACCACGGCTTTGGCGTACATCTCCAAGCAAGGAGGGACCCACTCTATGACGTTGTACGAGATCGCAAGGGACCTCCTCACCTGGTCAAAAGATCTAAACATTTCACTAGTAACGAGGTTCATCCAAGGCAACTTGAATGTCATGGCAGATTGCCTCAGTCGGAAGGGACAAATCATTCCAACAGAATGGACCCTACACAAGGATGTGTGCAAGAGACTTTGGGCCACATGGGGCCAGCCTACCATAGATCTCTTCGCAACCTCGATGACCAAGAGGCTCCCAATTTATTGCTCACCAATCTCGGACCCAGCAGCAGTTCATATAGATGCCTTTCTCCTAGATTGGTCGCATCTAGACCTATATGCATTCCCCCCGTTCAAGATTGTCAACAAGGTACTGCAGAAGTTCGCCTCTCACGAAGGGACAAGGTTGACGTTAGTTGCTCCCCTCTGGCCCGCGAGAGAATGGTTCACCGAGGTACTTCGATGGCTAGTGGACGTTCCCAGAACTCTTCCTCTAAGGGTGGACCTTCTACGTCAGCCACACGTAAAGAAGGTACACCAAGGCCTCCACGCTCTTCGTCTGACTGCCTTCAGACTATCGAAAGACTCTCGAGAGCTAGAGGCTTTTCGAAGGAGGCAGCCAGGGCGATTGCTAGAGCAAGGAGGACATCCACCCTAAGAGTCTACCAATCGAAGTGGGAAGTCTTCCGAAACTGGTGCAAGTCAGTATCCTCGACCAGTACCTCTGTAACTCAAATAGCTGATTTCCTTTTATACCTGAGGAAAGAAAGATCTCTTTCAGCTCCCACTATCAAGGGTTACAGAAGCATGTTGGCATCAGTCTTCCGTCACAGAGGCTTAGATCTTTCCAACAACAAAGATCTACAGGACCTCCTTAAGTCTTTTGAGACCACGAAGGAGCGTCGTTTGGCTACACCTGGTTGGAATTTAGACGTGGTACTAAGATTCCTCATGTCAGAAAGGTTCGAGCCGCTACAATCAGCCTCCTTTAAAGATCTCACTTTAAAGACTCTTTTCCTGGTTTGCTTAGCCACAGCTAAAAGAGTCAGTGAGATTCACGCCTTCAGCAGGAACATCGGATTTTCATCTGAAACGGCTACATGTTCTTTACAACTTGGTTTTCTAGCCAAAAACGAGCTACCTTCTCGTCCTTGGCCGAAATCGTTCGATATTCCAAGCCTATCAAATATGGTTGGAAATGAACTAGAAAGAGTCTTATGCCCTGTGAGAGCTCTTAAGTTCTATTTAAGACGAACTAAACCTTTACGAGGACAGTCAGAAGCTTTATGGTGTTCAGTTAAGAAACCATCTTTGCCTATGTCAAAGAATGCTTTACGTATCCTATTTTATCAGACTGTTAATACGAGAAGCTCATTCCCATCTGAGTGAAGAAGACCAAGCTTTGCTGAAGGTAAGGACACATGAAGTTAGAGCTGTCGCAACTTTAGTGGCCTTTAAACAAAATAGATCTCTGCAAAGTATAATGGACGCAACCTATTGGAGAAGCAAGTCAGTGTTCGCGTCTTTTTATCTTAAAGATGTCCAGTCTCTTTACGAGAACTGCTACACCCTGGGACCATTCGTAGCAGCGAGTGCAGTAGTGGGTGAGGGCTCAACCACTACAATCCCCTAATTCCATAACCTTTTTAATCTTTCTCTTGAAATGTTTTTATTGTTGTTTTTGGGTTGTCCGGAAGGCTAAGAAGCCTTTCGCATCCTGGTTGATTTGGCGGGTGGTCAAATTCTTTTCTTGAGAAGCGCCTAGATTAGAGGTTTTGATGAGGTCCTGTGGTATGGGTTGCAACCCTTCATACTTCAGATCCTAGGGGTCGCTCAGCATCCTAAGAGGATCGCGAGGCTCCGTAAGGAAGACGTACTTAAAAAGGCAGAGTAATTGTTCAAGTCGACTTCCTTACCAGGTACTTATTTATTTTATTTTTGTTATTTTGATAACTTCTAAAATGAAATAAAAAATCCTTAGCTCATATTAATGTAAACATTTATTGCTGGTCTCTACCCACCCCCCTGGGTGTGAATCAGCTTATATAATCACCGGCTAAGTTAAATATTGAAAAATGTTATTTTGATAATAAAATAAATTTTTGAATATACTTACCCGGTGATTATATATTAAAGGACCCTCCCTTCCTCCCCAATAGAGACGCAGTGGACCGAGGAGAAAATTGAGTTCTTTGTTTACAATGAGTACTGAGTACCTGCACGACAGATGGCGCTGTTGAAGTACACCCCCTACCTGCATAGCGATCGCTGGCGGATTTTTTACATAGAGTTTTCTGTCGAGCAGCAGAGCTGCAGCTTATATAATCACCGGGTAAGTATATTCAAAAATTTATTTTATTATCAAAATAACATATTTTACGTGTTTGCCCAGGACGGGATAGCTGGGCTTGTAATATCCTTACAAGCCGGGCGGACATGGACATATATCTTTCTTGTCCCTCTTGTCTAGACAGGAGATGTTTAAGATGTACAGTACGGTCCCAAATTATTTGTGTTCAAATTATGCGATTCCCCATTTATGCAGTTGCTATTATTCAAAAATAAATTTTCTGTATCTGCAAAGCTGTTCAATGTCTGTGAGTCAAGCACTACAAATCTATTGTCTTTTTAAGTATATTGGTAGCCCTATCTATAGTTTTTGATAATAAATGTTGCAAAACGATATTTACCTTACATTTTATTAACATAATTTCATAGTAAATAGCCTACAGTATTTAAGGAAAAATTCCACATCAACAATGAAATCAACTTTAACTTTGCGAGTCCAGCTGACAAAATGTAAAGAGAATTGTGGTTACTTTCTCGGCCATCTTTATCTTTCTCTAACCTTAAGATAATTTGAATGGTAGTGTCAATGATGGTATATTAAAGTATCATTTTTGTTTAGTACAGTATATATAAAAGGTTTATTTTTGCCTTCGGGTGTTCAAGGTTTTCACACGTAGGCTGGGTTCGTTTATCGGCAGTGAATAGCCTAAACTTCGGTAACGAGTCTGCAATATTTGGTCATATTTTAAACAGTATACATTTGATTTGCAAAGATTGGTTTTGTAGAGTACACGGTATAATTATAAAAATCTCTCTCTCTCTCTCTCTCTCTCTCTCTCTCTCTCTCTCTCTCTCTCTCTTCTCGAGAGAGAGAGAGAGAGAGAGGAGAGAGAGAGAGAGAGAGAGAGAGATAGAGAGAGAGAGAGAGATAGAGATATTTGATGCCAAAAATCCCCCCCCTCTCTCTCTCTCTCTCTCTCTCTCTCTCTCTCTCTCTCTCTCTCTCTCTCTCTCTCTCTCTCTCTCTCTGTAAGAAATAAAACCTTAGTTCACATATGGCAACCTGAGTTTAAGAATGAAATTAACATGACTATTGTTAGTTGTGGCGATCAATTCCTCGCTTCAGGAGGTACACGAAACAAAAACACGGCATTCAATTACAACAGCTGATTCTCTCTCTCTCTCTCTCTCTCTCTCTCTCTCTCTCTCTCTCTCTCTCTCTCTCTCTCTCTCTCTCTCTCTCTCTCTCTCTCGTGTTATACAATACTTACAAATAGATGAAGAAACCAAAATCGGGTTTCTTAAAGTGTCAATTAAATACGAAACGAAAAAATTATACCGTGTATACATCCATTTCAATCATAGCTTAAAATACGGTATCCGATTTCGTCAGCAAACCACAATTTTTTAGGAAACATCATTTTATTCTAGAAAACTGCTACTCATTAAATAGTTAATTGCGCTTTAAGAAAACATATGCATTTGTTTTTTAATTTTGGGAGTGTTTTAAAAATAGAGTATTGCTGACTTCTTTTTGTTTTACTTCTGGCTGTGATCAGATCAGCTGATGTCTAGTTGCCCGCTCTTGGGAGCGTACGAATATAGTAACAAAGTATTGTTTATACCATTTCTTAACTTATTCAAATCATCTATACAGTTAGTTAATATTACTCAAGCACCAATGTGTTTTAATCTATCATATTTTTTGTTTAGTACTATTAAAACACTCTCTCTCTCTCTCTCTCTCTCTCTCTCTCTCTCTCTCTCTCTCTCTCTCTCTCTCTCTCTCTCTCTCTCGGCTACCTTTCGCTACCTCTCATTTTTTACCTCTATCTCTCTAACAAATGAAATCTTTGTGGCTTCACAAAGTATTAATTATATTAAAAATCCATCATGATTCAATTTTCCTTACTTTCTCCAAACTTGCACCATCTCTGTCACATTGAATGTTATAGCGGTAACTTATTGTTTGATGACTTTAAAAACCTGGCCTAGTACTTTCTTCTTCTTTTACTTTTTTTTCTGGTGGTTCCATAATTGAGGTGGGTACAAGTTGACTTATAACTGAAGTTAGGAAAAGTATTTTGGATATGAAATGGACATTTATCTTTCGTAACAGTTTAGAATTATCGTAAATTATCATTCTGTCATTAGCGGCAGTTTGTTATTGTTGATTACACGCAAAAAGAAAAAAAAAAAGTTTTCTTGCTTTGCTACGTATGTAGGAATTTATATAGATACGGTAAATAATATTTGTAATAACATATTTACTAAAAGCTTTTAATATCATTATTTATCACTTTGATCATGCGTGTTTAATGCCTTCGTTTGTTTATTATAATCGAAGATGGAGCGTACAGTAGACGAATGGAAGGTTTCCGTTTCACGCGGCGTCATAAAGTAAAACATTATATAAATGGCATTCATTTAATTTATTTGGAAGTTCTAAGAAAAATTAAGTAGAACATTGGTAATAACAAAATCAACATATAATCAATACTTGGTAAGATTGCTGTCGATGCAAAAACTGACCTATAAACAGATGTGTAAATGCGTCTTCGTTATGATCACAGATAAACGTAAACAAAACATTGGTTGTCGTTTTTTATTGTGCTTTTTGGCGTGTTTAGGAAACGCATGATATAAAAGCGCCTTTATTTTGATAATTCTGAATTTTCAATTATTCAACAAAAGCTAGTCTATAGAGTGATGGTTTTCTATTCACCAGTTGTTTTATATAATAGATATGAGAAACATTAAAATTTGTCTGTATTTTGGGTCGTGTTATAACGGGAAATATACGGTGTTTACACCCATCCTGGTTGTAATTTTAACCTTTTTCAAGTTATTAGAACTTTAAAGTATATTAAATGTTTGATTTATCCACAAGAACAATTTCATATTATAAAAAAATATAGTATAGTACTGTACATCGAAAGTATTGGAAATGGGAAGTAAACACGTTTGAATAGGCAAGTTGCTGGTTGCCATGGCCCCAATGGAATTATTTCTGTTATAGTATGTGGTATAATTATGTAACCTCTCTCTCTAAGAGAGAGAGAGAGAGAAGAGAGAGGAGAGAGAGGAGAGAGAGAGAGAGAGAGAGAGAGAGAGAGATTGTTTTGATGCCAGAAAACCTCAAATCAATTCTCTTTCTCTCTCTCTCTCTCTCTCTCTCTCTCTCTCTCTCTCTGTAATAAATAAAATCTTAGTTCACATTTGGCAAGCTGAGTTTAAGAAGGAAATTAACATGACTATTGTTAGTTGTGGCGATCAATTCCTTGCTTCAGGTGGTACAAGAAACAAAAACACAGCATTCGATTATAACAGCTGATTCATTCTCTCTCTCTCTCTCTCTCTCTCTCTCTCTCTCTCTCTCTCTCTCTCTCTCTCTCTCTCTCTCTCTCTCTCTCTCTCTCTCTCTCTCTCTCGTGTTATACAATATGTACATATAGATGAAGAAACCAAAATAAATATTCTTATAAAGTGTCAATTAAATACGAAACGAAAATTTTATACAGTGTATACATCCATTTCAATTTTAGCTTAAAATACAGCATCCGATTTCATCGGTAAACAACAATTTTTTAGGAAACTTAATTTTATTCTAGAAAATTGCTACTCTTTAAATAGTTAAACGCGCTTTAAGAAAATGTGCACTTTTGTTTTAAATTTTGGGTGTGTTTTAAAAATTGAGTATTGCTGATTTCTTTTTGTTTTACTTTTGGCTGTGATCAGATCAGCTGATGTCTAGCTGCTGCTCTCAAGACTATGCATGTACGAATACAGTAACAAAGTATTGTATGTATCATTTCTTAACTTATTCAAACCATCTATACAGTTAATATTACATAAGCATCAATATGTTATAATCTATCATATTTTTTGTTTAGTACATTTAAAACTCTCTCTCTCTCTCTCTCTCTCTCTCTCTCTCTCTCTCTCTCTCTCTCTCTCTCTCTCTCTCTCCTTTGCTAGCTAGGCTACCTTTCCCTAGCTCTCATTTCTTACCTCTCTCTATCTCTCTAACAAATGAAATCTTTGTTGCTTCACAAAGTTTCAGTCATATTAAAATCAATCATGATTCAATTTTCCTTACTTTCTCCAATCTCGCACCATCTCTGTCACATCGAACATTTTAGCGGTAACCCAATAATTTGATGACTTTAAAAACCGGCCTAGTACTTTCTTTTTTTTACTTTTCAGATGGTTCCATAATTGAGTTGGGTACAAGTTGACCCATAACTGAAGTTAGGAAAAGTATTTTGGATATGCAATGGACAATTATTTTTCTTAACAGTTTAGAATTATTGTAAATTATCATTTTGTCATTAGCGGCAGTTTGCTATTGTTGATTAAACGCAAAAAAAAAATAGTTTTCCGGCTTTGCTACGTATGTAGGAATTTATATGGATATGGTAAGTAAAATATTTGTCATAACCTATTTCTTAAAAGCACTTGATATCAATAGTTATCGCTTTAATGTGTTCGTTTGTTTATTATGATCGAAGATGGAGCTTAAAGTAAACAAATGGAAGGTTTCTGTTTCATGCAGTGTCTTTAGGAAAAACTTATGGAAATGGTATTCATTTCATTTATTTGGAAGTTCTAAGAAAAATTAGGTAGAACAACATTGGTAATAACAAAATCATCATATAATCAATACTTGGTAAGATAGCTGTCGATGCAAAAACTAACCTATACTGTACATAGATGTGTAAATGTGTTTGTTTCTTCGTTACGATCAGAGATGAACGTAAACAAAACAATGGTTGTCGTTTTTTCTTGTGCTTTTGGCGTGTTTAGGAAACGCATGATATAAAATCACCTTTATTTTGATAATTTTGGATTTTCAGTGGTACAACAAAAGTTAGTCTATACAGTGATCGTTTTGCTATTCACCAGTTGTCTTATACAATATATATGACAAACTTATTAAGATTTGTCCGTATTTTAGGTCGTTATTGCGGGAAATATACGGTATTTACACTCCTCGTGGTTATAATTTTAACCTTTTTCAAGTTACTAGAACTTTAAAGCTTATTAAATGTTTTATTTATTTACAAGAATAATTTAACATAAAAAATACAGTATAGTACATAGAGGGTATTTGAAATGGGTAGTAAACACGTTTGAATAGGCAAGTTGCTGGTTGCCATGGCCCTAATGGAATTATTTCTGTTAGTTGTGTTTCGAAATATGCGATTTTCCATTTATACGAGGTCATTGATCGACCAAATTCTTGCATAATTATAGTAGAAACCCTATGTAACAATAGTAGGGATTGGTCTCCCACACAGTAGGAGAGTTATGCTTCTCGCCGCAGGAATCTGAAAGTGATATCTGCGTTGCTAAGTCTCTTCCCGATGGGAGTTAGAGAGTAATCCCTTTCCAGGCGGTGAAAACCTCTCCTCAATATTACATGTCAAAAGTTAGCAGAAGCCATATCTTCAAAAGATACTCAAAATTAAGAAAGTGTCAAATATGCATAGCTCATCATAAAGTATGATAAAGAAACCAGCATGTTCTAGAGGACAATCTACATTTCCCAACTCTTTATCAGGAACCGAGTCTGCCATTTGACGATAGGGCCCCTAAGCTGAGGTCTCCTCTACAGAATCTTAAGAGATCCCTAAAAGCTTATAAATAGGGCGGCCGGACCGCATTACCTGTGGTCACGCTCAAAGGGTTCCCAGAACTACGCATTCCTTTCAGCCCGCCCTCTTCTTCTTCCCTTCCTAGAGTAGGGAAATTGAGTAGGAATTTCACTGATATCTACGCTTATTAAGATTCAAGCAGGAGAGCTGTTCAGCCAGATTACTCTCTGCGTGCCGCCATCTCGGTAATCATACGCGTCAACCTTCCTGCTATTGAGGAATTTTCTTCACCCACAAGGCAAGCCTACTGTTCATCCCAGGATCTTCCCTGTAAAGACAGATCATATTCTAGCTCTGGGTGTGAGCATTTTTCGACGCAGCGCAGTAAGGTTGAGGCACCCTCCTTGGAAAGTTTGGACGGTGGCTAAAAGTAAGGCCCCATGAACATGTTTCATGAGCACAGAATTATCGATTATCCAGGGATTTCTCCTTCACGGATTATAGAAGGGGAAAGTAGGAAGGTAAGTTTTTACCCCCATGCCTGCAACAGAACAGTCTGACTTGAAATTCAACCTGTCTAAAAAGCGCAGAAGAGGCCCATGCTGAAGATGGAACAGGGAATATTTGGGTAACAAGCCTTTTGCTTATAATGCACCAGGTGTGGAAAAAGTACATTCTGAGAATGGACAGGATGAATAGGAAAGTGGATTCATCAGATCTATCCCCACCCCCACATCTCACCGTAATGTACTTACGAAGGAAGGAAGGGAGGAGAACCAGGGTTCTGCTTATAACCTTGATAAAAAGATTGACAACCTCATCCTTCATCTAAGAAACAGTACAGAGTCTACCTTGAGAAACTTGTCATGGAAGACAAACTGCAAGACAGGATTAATCCCAAACTAAATTATGGCCCAGAACTATTGAAACTGACGAAAGGTTTCAGCCCTGGAGAATTCTCTTAAAGCCAGCAGGTACCCGGGTTTACCATTGCTGGCTCTGTCTGAGAAAAGAGATATTTTTGCTACCTCGTGGTCTTTTCAGAGCCCATTGCTGTTACCAGAGAACTTGGATAACTTTGTTGAACATGGAAAAAACAGCCATGTCTGTAATCCATACCTGTTCGTAAATCGACCATTGGGCCAGTGCAATATTCCATTATGAAACGATGAAAGATCTTACAAATCGTGATGCCTTATGAAGATTTATCACGAGCAGGGTCTTCAGCCCTAAAATTCCTGTAGCTACAGACCGTTTTCCTATTGGGGAACTTTTTCTTGAAAAGATGTGATGCTATCCTGATCAAATGTGCAAAGCAACTACCCCTGGGTGAAGCACTAAATCTGAGAAATTTGTAATTTGTATTTGCTGTATTCTCTTCTAGCCAATATTGCTAGAAGAGAACAGGCAATGTCAGGAAGGGAAGTAGCGTCAATTTGTAGCCCTGCTGTGCATGCTTACAGAGAGCCTGTATAAGATTTTTAGACAGCCAGGAGCTCAGACCATTTGAACCAGGTGATCTAGACCCTCTTCCCCTGGAGGCAGGATCTGAAGACAATATTTCTCACTAGCGTAAGAGCATGCCTAGACTTAGCACAGGGAGAAAGGAATCTTGTACTGTGGAAAAAGTGATGTCAGTCGATGTGGCCATCCTCTGGACTTGGAAGATAACATGTTCAAATATGGACCTCCCCATCTTCCCCATTGTTTTTCCCTTACTTTGGTTAGTCTCTATAGGCCTCCGCTGTGTAAGTGTCGAGGCTGCCATCCATGATTTTTTATCTCTTTCTCGAGAATATTCTATACTAGTCTCAGGCAGGGGTAGAACATGGTGCAAGTCCCCTAGGTCCCCCAGCTTTGCAGGAAGTTGAAAGGAAGCTCCTTTGGTCCAATTCGTAGGACTAAACAAAACTAATATTAATGCCAACATTAATAAAATAAAAATGAATAGGAGACAGGGAGGAGGGGAAAATGGTCCAAAGAAGCTTCCCCCCACTTTGTGCAAAAACCAGGAGACCTTGGGGACTACAATGCATCATTCTAGCCGTCTATATAATACAACAATGATGTGTGCTCCTTCTCAGATGTCAGATATTTTGTCTTTTCATGATTTTAGTGTTTTTGAGTTGTCTCCTTCAGATGATCATGATCTGCTTTCTCTTTTGCCTTTTGCCTGAAGATAGTTTTTAAATTTTATAAGCTTTAGTTAGGAGTGCATAATTTCACTTTCTCTATTGGTATGTTTCATGATTACATTAAAGTTAAAGCGTAAAAGAAGCTACTCTTAGTTTGACCGTGATCTTGAGAGGGCTAGACTACTTGCATATAGAAGGAATGATACAATAATGCCACTCAAGTCTTTGAATTTGCCCAGGTAAATGATTTTGATCCAAATCTTATAGAAGCCTGGAAGGTTAAGGTCAGTTTTGGCAGAAATCCTTCTTTGGAAAGAGTTTTAATGGCAGCTCAGTGGCATACCATCTTGGTGTTTGCTGAACATTACCTTGAAGAATCCTGCTCTTCTTGTTGAGATTGTTGGGCTCTAGGTACTTCAGTAGCTCTTGGCAATGTGATCTTTTAATTTTTTGTAATTCAATTGATTTATAATTTTCTTATTTGCAAAATGTTTTTAATATTTTTAATATCTTTAGAAAACCACTCTGGAGTTCTGTATTTCAAGGATAGTTTTGTTACCATTAATCTAGACCTTTTTAGTCTAGAATTTCGATTATTTTTATAGTATTTTAATTATATAACACTCTTATTCCTGTCCTTCACTGACAACCCACCTCCATTAGGGTGTGGAAATCAACAGTATGAACATCAGTGGAGGATCTTAGAAATAAACAAAATTCTAAAGATATTTATATATACAGTATTCTCATCGGATGGTTATATACAGGTCCACCCTCCTCCCCACTGACTTATGATGTCAAGAAGATATAAAATAGTTTGACTCCAAAATTGAAATAACAAAGATGCCCTGGGGCTTTGCTTCTTGCCGTTAACCACTAGAGTTTATCATTATTTTATTAGAGGCATGTGTCTATTAAAAGGAAATAAAATGTAATTTAAAAAATGAAATAAGGGTTAATGTGAATGAGCCGAGCTTCTGGAAAAGCCATATGAATATCAGCGAAGTATCGAAAAACAAATTTTATTATGAAAATTATATTTTTCTCCACCAATTTGAATTTACAGTATGGTATTAAGATATTAATCATATCTTTTTATGTTATTTACGTTTCAGATATGATAGAGGATTGGTCTTCACGAACACAGCCTGACCTTCTCCATTTTGTTCCTTACACTTGGAACTTTAATCTTAAGCTTCATCAGTTTGAACTAGTTACCCTTGCAAATGGATATAATTGGGTCGATTGCTCATCACAACATCAAGCTAATGGTAATTGTATGTATAATGGGTGATTAATGGATTTGTACATGTTTTGTTAGTTAAAATAGGAAAGGTCTTTATTTTTTATTTGTTCCGTAACTGAAATACAAACCACGCTATTTACATAGGGTAATTACTTCGGCGTAGCTGAATGACGAGCCATAAGAATTTTAACGAGGGTTTACTACCCCTCCGCTAGTTAGCGGGGGGTAGGGAGGGGTAGCTTGCTACCCCTCCCCCCTCACACACAGTGCGAACTCCACTTTACTTTTGGCTCGGATGGCGAACGGATGTCTCCGCTCCCATCCTCGCTTGACGGCCATTAATGTTTTGTCTTTTTAACTTACATTTTCTTATACTTAATATTTTTAAATATTTAACTTAGCCGGTGAATATATAATAGCTGAGCCTCCGGCAGCTCGACAGAAAAACACAAAAACTCGCGAGCGATCGCTATGAAGGTTGCGGGTGTGCCCACTAGCGCCAACTATCGGCCAGATACCGCATATACATGTAAACAGACCCAATTTTTCTCTGTCGGTCTGATCGACAAGACGTACCATTACTCGCTGTTAACCTGGAGTTTTTCAACAGTCTTGGTGAAGTACTTCCTTTTGGTTTGAGCTTTCGCAGTGCAGGTGTTTTATCTTCAACTTAAATCTTGAACTCGTTTTTGGATAGATTTCATTGTTGATGACTTTGGATTGTTTTTTGGACTTTCTTTGACTTTTAAATGGCCGACCCTTCCCTTAGTACGGAAGTGTGTTTTAGGCTTTTAGCAATTATCTTATCACGTTATAAATTATAGATATTCCTCTATATATTTTATATCTCAACCGCCTTTATTAGGCCTCTTCGATTAGCTTTCCATTTATAATAAACATCAAGATAAATTTTAATGATTTGTTTATATGCGACCTTACCTATTCCTCCCCTAATCCGAGAGTAGGCGGTCCTAACTTGGAAACCGAAGTTAAACAACGTTGAGCCCTTTCAATCGTAAATAACTTTTACAGAGCAAATGATTTAAAACTTATTAAATGAATATTTTTTAGTAGATATTTTATGAAAGATTTTCTTTGAATAGTCTTCGTACTGTTTCAAAGATGAACTAACGTTTAGTTTATTTATGCTACGCAGTTTGCGCTCTATCGTTACGATAGAGAGAGAGAGAATCACGGTTTCACTTTGCAGAAAGAGTAAATCGATTCTGACGTTTTGTTCATTCTTCTTTCAAACTTAAATGTTTTAAATACTAATTTAAAGGAACTTGTTAATTTTCAATTTCTTAGTCCCTTCAGTTTTTTCCTTTGGTCAAATAACCTGTTTATTGACGAAAGGTAAGTGGGCTTTTCTCTTCGGTGCGAAATCAAGAGAGAGAGAGAGATAGAGAGAGACGGAGAGAGAGAGAGGAAGAGAGAACGTTCCGATCTTTATTCTCGTCCCAAGCGAGTAACGTTGTTCTCGAGTCAGTTTTTTACTCTCGTCCCTAGTCTCTGTACGGGGAGAAAGGATAAAACGTTTTTAGTTTTTATTCTCGTCCCAAGGCACTGTACGGTGAGAGATTGAAGACGTAGTTTTGAATGATCTAGCGTTTAGTCTCCTCCCCAGCCACTGATCTTTTTATCTTAATATATGTTTACTGTTTTTTGCTTGTATTAATGTGCTTACATTATACGACTTATTTTGCAATTATAACCTTTTGATGAGGGTAGAATTGCGTGCTTCAGGTAGAAATCAGTTTTATTCATGCCTAATGTGAATTGTTGAAAAATTCGATTTCAGTGAAGTAAGTGCAAAACAGAAAATCGTACTGATAAAGTGATAATTGCGCAATGTGTTATCAGTGTTGCGACCGAGGGTTCGTCTGTTCGTGCCTGTCGTTCGCCTAGTCCGAGACCTCTTGCAAGCTCCCAAGCCCAGGGGAGAAGTAATGTCGTACGACTTATGGGTTCGAGAGGCCTTGATCAGCGAACAGACGTTCCCTCTATGGTTTCAGGCGTGTCTCATCAAGACCGCCCCTACCATAAGACGAGCGAGACGATTTTCTCCTCGTCATCCGAAGGCTTTTCGCGTAAGAAACCGTGGAGCAAGGTTTCGAGGCCCTTAAAGCGAAAGTTCGTCCTTTCAGGACAGGTCCAGCGTCCTGGTTGTAGCCATTGGGACAGCTCTGATCCTATGCAGTCATCGGAAGACTGCTCGCCGCCTAAACAAAAGCGTAACACAGGCTCCGAGAGTCTTATTGTAGGCAAGGTTTTGCAGTCACAGACGTTACCCTTGTCTCTTACCGCACCCATTCCCGTTGATCCTAAATGGGTTGTACGGCAAGACATGCAGAATAAGCTTGCCTCTCTTATGGAGGACTATTCTGCTATGCAGGTTCACGATGATCCTCACCGCTTAGCTGATCGAGATCCTGGCCGTCAGCCGCCCAAACGAGCCTTTGCTCGTCCTGTTGACATTGACGTTACAAAGTCACGTCAATCGTGTTTTGTAGAGCCTCACTCGATGCAGTCCCGTGTTGACTCTCAGCCGCTTGTGGACGTTCAGCCACTGCCGCTTGCTCTTGTTGACGTTCAGGACGTTCGCCAAACAGCATAGTTGACTTGTCTTGACATTGAGCGTCAAGCACCGCTGTCAAGAGTTGTTTTGACTGCTCAGTCTAGGCAGTCAAGGCAGTCTCGAGTTGACGTCGAGCGTCCTCCCGCACCTGTTGTTGTTGCTGGTCAGTCCTTTAAGCAGTTACATGACATAGCGTCCTTGACTGCTACTGTTGCTCCTTTGCGTGTGGACTCTGCTTGTAAAGCATTGCCACCACGGCAGGTCTCTCCCTTGCTTGAGACTCGGCAATTGTCGGACAAGGTTCCTTCAGATGAGGAAGTTGCTGATCCCCCTCCTGCTGATATTCCCTTGAGGACTCTGTCAGACGGAGAGGAGCTTAAAGCTGCTCAGCCCTCTATGGACTTTAAATAAATCATGCTGATTTTTAAGGATCTTTGTCCGGACCATTTTGTAACTGCTGCTCCTCGTTCGCCTAAACGTCAGAGTTTACACTAGGCCTAGCTACTTCGAAGCCGTTGTTTTCTAAGCTAGTGCTCTCTCGCTCTTCTAAGAGAGCTTTACGTTTGCTAGGCGACTGGTTAATCACCAGGAGGAGTTTGGGGGAGACAGCCTTTGCTTTCCCTACTTTTAAGCTGGCTTATAGAGCGAGAGTCTGATATGACACGGGAGAAGTTCTCGGCTTGGGAGTTCCTGCCTCTGCCCAGATAGACTTCTAAAACCTCATAGACTCTCCCTGGCGCCTGACCATGAGACGCTCCAAGATTTTATGGTCGGCTTCAGAGCTAGACCATCTCCTGTTAGGAGTTTTTTCGAGCGTTTGAAGTTTTGCTGTACAATTATGTCATGCATAAACAAGGCTATCAGGGATGGCTCCAATAATCTGACAGCCACGTTCTCTGCAGGAACAAGTCTACAGGGATGGCTCCAATGATCTGGCAGCCATGTTCACTGCAGGAGTACGTAAGAGGCAAGTGCGCTCAATGTGTTCATTGTCAAGACAAACTTCACGATGAAGTCTACCAGGCTGTCTTGACAGCATTAATGGAAGGCGACTAGATGGTCTCTCTCGACCTTCAGGAGGCATACTTCCACATTCCTATACACCCGGATTCCCAACCGTTTCTGAGGTTTGTTTACAGGAATGTGGGGTACCAGTTTCGAGCCCTGTGCTTTGGCCTCAGTCCTGCTCCTCTCGTGTTTACGAGGCTCATGAGGAATGTGGCAAAATCCCTCCATCTATCGGGAATCCGAGCCTCCCTGTACTTGGACGACTGGCTTCTCAGAGCATCGTCCAGTCTTCGCTGTCTGCAGGATCTACTTTGGACGTTGAGTCTGGCCAGGGAGTTGGGACTTTTGGTCAACCTAGAAAAGTCCCAACTGATCCCATCCCAGATTATTCTATATTTGGGGATGGAGATTCGCAGTCCAGTTTTTTCGGGCTTTTCCGTCTGCCACTCGAATAGAACAAGCCCTGCTCGAAGTCCAACTAATGCTGAAAAGAGAACGTTTGTTCAGTCAGGAGTTGGAAGAGTCTCGTAGGGACTCTCTCATCCCTGGAGCAGTTTGTCTCGCTAGGGAGACTACACCTTCGGCCTCTCCAGTTCCATCTAGCCTCTCACTGGAACAAGGACAAGACGTTAGAGACGGTATCATTCCCAGTCTCCGAACCAGTAAAGGCATGCCTGAAATGGTGGGACAGCAATATCAGTCTGAGAGAGGGACTATCCCTAGCAGTCAAGAACCCAAACCACGTGTTGTTCTCAGACGCGTCGGATTTGGGTTGGGGTGCGACCCTGGACGGTCGGGAATGCTCGGGTCTGTGGACCTCAAGTCAGAAGAGCATGCACATCAACGGCAAGGAGCTATTAGCAGTCCACTTAGCCTTGATGAAATTCGAAAGCTTTCCTCGAAACTAAGTGGTAGAGGTCAACTCAGACAACACCACAGCTTTGGCTTACATCTCCAAGCAAGGAGGCACACACTCCTTCACGCTGCTCGAGATCGCAAGGGACCTTCTCATATGGTCAAGAAATCGAGACATCTCCCTGTTGACGAGATTCATCCAGGGGGACTTGAACGTCTTAGCAGACTGTCTCAGTCGGAGGGGTCAGGTGATACCCACGGAATGGACCCTCCACAAGGACGTGGGCAAGAGTCTTTGGGCTACTTGGGGTCAACCCACCATAGACCTCTTTGCCTCCTCGTTGACCAAAAGGTTACCAATCTATTGCTCTCCAGTCCTAGATACAGAAGCAATCCACATAGACGCGTTTCTACTGGATTGGTCTCATCTGGACTTATATGCATTCCCACCATTCAAGATAGTCAACAAGGTACTGCAGAAGTTCGCCTCTCACGAAGGGACAGGGTTGACGTTGGTTGCTACCCTCTGGCCCGCGAGAGTGGGGTTCACCGAGGTACTTCATGGCTGGTAGACATTCCAAGAAGTCTTCCTCTAAGGGTAGATCTCTTACGTCAGCCCCACGTAAAGAATGTTCATCAAAGCCTCCCCGCGCTTCGTCTGACTGCCTTCAGACTATCGAGAGACTCTCAAGAGCTCGAGGCTTTTCGAAGGAGGCAGCCAGTGCGATTGCAAGAGCTAGGAGAGCTTCTACCTTCAGAGTATACCAGTCGAAGTGGGAAGTCTTTCGAGATTGGTGCAAGCCAGCATCTATGTCCTCTTCCAGTACCTCTGTAGCCCAGATCGCAGATTTTCTTTTACATCTGAGAAATGTTCGCTCCCTCTCAGCTCCCACGATTTAGGGCTACAGGAACATGTTGGCTTCGGTCTTTCGTCATAGAGGCTTAGATCTTTCCAACAATTAAGATCTCCAAGATCTCCTTAAGTCTTTCGAGACCTCTAAGGAACGTTGTTTGGCAACTCCTGGATGGAACTTAGACGTGGTCCTAAGGTTCCTCATGTCAGACAGGTTTGAGCCATTACATTCAGCCTCCCTGAAGGATCTCACCCTCAAGACGCTTTTCCTAGTGTGCTTGGCTTCGGCTAAAAGGGTCAGTGAAATTCATGCCTTCAGTAAGAACATCGGCTTTTCTACAGAAAAAGCCACATGTTCACTTCAACTTGGTTTCCTGGCCAAAAATGAACTGCCTTCTCGTCCTTGGCCTAAGTCTTTTGATATACCTTGCCTGTCAGAGATCGTAGGCAACGAACTTGAAAGAGTGCTGTGTCCAGTTAGAGCTCTTAAATTCTACTTAGCTCGTACTAAGTCCTTACTAGGTGGATCTGAGGCATTATGGTGCTCAGTTAAGAAACCATCATTGCCTATGTCAAAGAATGCTTTGTCATATTTTATCAGACTTTTAATACGAGAGGCTCATTCTCACTTGAATGAAAAAGACCGATGCTTGCTTAAGGTTAAGACTCACGAAATAAGAGCTATAGCAACTTCCGTGGCCTTTAAGCAAAATAAATCTCTGCAAAGTATTATGGACGCGACCGTTTGGAGAAACAAATCGGTATTCGCGTCATTTTACTTAAAAGATGTCCAGACTCTTTACGAGGACTGCTACACACTGGGTCCATTCGTTACAGCGAATGCAGCAGTGGGTAAGGGTTCTACCACTACATTCCCTTAATTCCAATATCCTTTTAATCTGCTCTTGAAATGTTTTTTAATTGGGGTGTACGGAAGGCTAAGAAGCCTTTCGCAGCCTTTTTTGATTTGGCGGGTGGTCAAATGTCATTTCTTGAGAGCGCCCAGATTAGGGTTTTGATGAGGTCCTGTTGTATGGGTTGCAGCCCTTAATACTTCAGCTCCTGGGAGTCTTTCAGCATCCTAAGAGGATCGCTGGGCTTCGTGAGGAAGACAGACTAATAAGGCAGAGTAATCGTCTAAGTCAACTTCCTTACCAGGTACCCTTATATATTTGGGTTTTGTTATGATATAACTGTCAAAAACTCTAAGCATATACGCTGTAAACTTAATTAACTCTGGTCTCTACCCACCACCATGGGTGTGAATCAGCTATTATATATTCACCGGCTAAGTTAAATATTTAAAAATGATATTTTAATTATAGAATAAATTTTTGAATATACTTACCCGGTGAATATATAAATTAAAGGCCCCCCTTCCTCCCCGATAGAGACCCAGCGGGATGAGAAAAATTGGGTCTGTTTACATGTATATGCGGTATCTGGCCGATAGTTGGCACTAGTGGGCACACCCGCAACCTTCATAGCGATCGCTCGCGAGTTTTTGTGTGTTTTTCTGTCGAGCCGCCGGAGGCTCAGCTATTATATATTCACCGGGTAAGTATATTCAAAAATTTATTTTATAATTAAAATATCATATTTAAACATTATTGATGTTTATATATATATTCTTGTGTATAGAATATAGTAAGTTTCCTTTTCAGTGTTTGTGCGGTGTGTGTTGTGTACGTCTACGAGAGTGATCGCCGGCTTAGCCCTAGGCCACCACGATTCTCTTCTTTGTCACGGCCGTTCACTCCTAGGCCACGGCCGTTCACTCCTAGGCCACCATGGTTGCCTTCGTGGAGTACGACCCCTCTCTCGAGGTCGTTCACCTCTTACTCCGTACTACGTCTTCTATGATAGCTTCTCGGGCCGAGTCGCTATTTCGTTTTTATTTGTCTCCATTATTTTTATGAAATCTAATTGTATTTTTAACTTTTCAGCTTGGGGAACACGTCCCTTCGGGGGTCTGTGATTCTTGGAACATTCAAAGTCAGTTACATAATTATAGTTGTTATAATTCTTTTTTGTTAAGTTTTTCGTCCTCCCCCTCGCCCGTGCATGTCAGTGGGGGAGGAGGGCGCATACCTACTTTCGTTCTTATGTTTTATTTTCCCTCGGGGTTTCTCTTCAGAGTTTCACCCGGGGGAATTTCTGTTAAATAATTATTCATTTTTATTTCCCAGTTTACGATGCTGTTTCTTCGTGCCTGTAGTGTGCCTTCGAAGCAGAGCTGTCCTGTTTATGCCTGGGGAGTCTGCTGTCGCCGCCGTCTCTCTAGGACATCGTCAGGGGCGTTCCCTTCTCTTAGAAGTTCCCCCGTGACTACTGTCAGCTCTTCAGTGCATCCTAGAACGATAAGGAGGTTCGCCTCCAGGGTAGTTAGTTAACTTCCCTTCTTACCCTTTTTCCTGGTCCTTAGGCGGTTATGCTCTTGGGGCTGAGCGACCGCCCTTGTAACTTGCTCAAGGGGCTGAGCGGTTGCAAGGCTGGACCATGGTACTGCGACTATGCTCTCGGGGCTGAGCGGTCGCTTCTGTAGCTACGCTCAAGGGGCTGAGCAGCTGCAAGATCAGTCTTGACCTCTCTCGTTCGCGAGGGAGGCCACACTAAGGGCTCCTCTTCGGAGGATTGCTCCTTTTTGTCTCTTCTACGAAGTGTCTCCTCCCGTTCGCGTGAGAGGACACTCATAGAGACTCCTCTCCGGAGGATTGTTCCTGTTTACGTTAGCTGATCTTACGGCCCTTGGGGGCTCCATAACCAGTCTCTTCTATGAAGTGCTCACCTCTCTCGTTCGCGAGAGAGGCCACTCATAGAGACTCCTCTTCGGAGGATTGTTCCTTTTGAAACAGCTTGCTGTTCAGTCACTAACACTTCGGTGTTTAGTGACGGAAACTTCGGTTTCTCTTTTTCCCTGACCCTTCGGGGTCTCGGAACTTTAGTTACGCAGATCCCTCGGGCTCTCGTAACTTTAGTCACTACTACACTTTGGTGATTAGTGACTGGGAAACTTCGGTTTCTCGTTGCGCTGACCCTTCGGGGTCTCGCAACTCAACCCCTCGGTGCCTCGCTACTCAGGCTACGTTAGACCTTTGGTCTCTCGTGCCCTCAGGGGACCTGCTGACCTGCCGTATCCGTTCCTGGCTGCTGATGCGCTTTGGGCGCCCACGCTCCCCGTTATCCAACGGGCTCCTTTCCCTCCGGGGCAGAAGAGGCTTTCTCACATCGTGAGTAAGTCCCTTAAGCGCCAGGTATCCCCTGCGCGCCAACGTTCTCTTGCGCGCTAGTGCTCGGCTGCTGTTCTTGCTGTTCCTGAGACTGCCTTCCAGAGACATCCTGTTCCAGAGGCTGCCTTCCAGAGACATCCTGTTCCAGAGGCTGCTACCAACGTTCCCTGCGCATTAGCGCACATCGTTGGAGTTCCTGAGATAGCGCACAGGCGCTCACCAGCGGTTCAGCCTGCGGTGTCCCCAAGTCTCTTCTACGAAGGACACCTCTCCCGTTCGCGGGATAGGTCCCTCATAGAGACCACTCCTCGGAGTGTTTAGCAGTACTTCCAGTTGATCGTCGGCTCTCTGAAGCAGACCTGCCTTGGTCCTCTTCAGGGGATGCCCTCCCTTTTAGGGACACATCCCAGTTCCTGATCTACGAGTTAGCTGATCCTTCAACCTAGTGCGTGCTCCCTCCAACGATCTTCTGTTGTGTACTAGACGCACAAGGGCTGACGATCTTCACTCGCGCGTCAGTGCCGAAGATCGTCCGCGCGTGGGATGGTTTTCCGCGCGCGATCTTCGAGGTCTGTCCATGCACGGGAAACCGCGCGTGATCGTCAAAGATCGTTAGCCGACGATCTTCTGATACGCGCTTGGCATGCAAGCGCCGACGATCTTCATAACGCGCTTAAGCGCCGAAGATCGTTCCGCGCGTGCGATCTTCGAGGTCCGTTCGCGCGTGGTTTCCCGTGCGCGATCGTCGAAGATCGTTAGCCGACGATCTTTTGATACATGCTAGGCGCGCAAGCGCCGACTATCTTCATAACGCGCGTAAGCGCCGAAGATCGTTCCGCGCACGGGATGGTTTCCCGTGTGCGTGCGGACGAACCTCGATGATCGGGATGGTTGCCCTCACGTGATCATTACGGATCATCCGCGTGCGGTTTCCCGCTCGTCCTCACGCGGTTTCCCGCTCGTCCACGCGTGAGATGGTTGCTCGCACGCGATCATCGCGGTTTCTCGTGCGCGATTGTCGTAGATCGTCCGCGCGCGTGCACCGAGGGTTTCCCGCGCGTGATCACCGACTATCTTCTCTCGTGCGCGAGCGCCGAAGATCTTCGCACACGCGTAAGCGCCGACGATCGTCTTACATAGCCGGAGATCGTACGCGCGCGGGCACCAATGGTTTCCCGCTCACAATCACCGACGATCTTCTCTCGCGCTAATGCCGATGATCTTTGTACAAGCGTAAACGCCGAACATCGTCCGCATTATTTCTTCCGCGCGCTGGATGGTTTCCCACGCGCAATCGCCGACGTTCTTCTGTCGCGTGCAAGCACCGGCGATCTTCTGTCGCCGAGATCGTCCGTTCGTGGGATTGTTTCCCATGCAATCGCCCACGATCTTCTTTCGCGCGCAAGCGCCGATGATCTTCATACGCGCGAAAGCGCCGAGGATCGTCCGCGCGGGCACCGATCGTTTCCCCCGCGCGATCACCGATACGCCCACGCTCACGCGAGTACGCGAGCGCGGTTATCCTGCTACACACGTTTCATTCACGCGCTACCCAGAACTGTGCTTTTCGCGCGATCACCAGCGTGATCGGCGCACCGTTCCCCAACACGATCACGCCCGAATTACATTAGAGATTCTGGCGGTCAGGCCATCTTCGCGTTCCCCTCCCCGCAGCGCAGAGCAGCGCTCTATCCGGAGGAGGGGAGGTTTCCGGACAAGTCAAAGGTCTCTTCTCCCTTCATTGCAGTTTCTCTACGGGCGAACCCTCATGTGTCAACTCCTCCAAGGGATCGAACGATCCTCTTCCCTCCAGAGGGACTATCTGACAGCACGACGGTCAGTCAGCAACCCTGGTGGGACACCGTTGTCAGAGCGCTTACGCAGGCGATGAGCCTGTGCTCTCTGACTGGGGTCACTATTCAGTAGCAACTTCCTCCCCCCCTGAAGAGGGAGAGAGGAATCCCTGACATGGTATCTCCTCCAAGGACTATCCTGTCTCTTCGCGAGTCCTTACGCAGGCTTCTATCCCTCCTCAGACTTCCTCCCCCTCCCCTGCGGATGAGCATTACCCATCCCCAGGAGGGTCGGAAGATCCGGTCCTCTCCCCCATCACACCAAAGGGGGAATCCCCGCCTCTTCCTGAGAAATCTTCTCGTGCGGAGGGGGCGAAAGCCTTACATCCTTCATTGCTGGAGTCCTGTTTCTCTCCTAGGAGGGAACCAAAGGCCCAGTCTTCCGCAAGGACCCGACAGGAACCAGATGGACCCTTGGAGCATGTCTGCGAGTCTCCCCAGGAAGAGCCTCTGGGGATGGGAGACCTCGCTGCCAGTCCATCAGGAGGAGAGCTCCAGGGGTCGGAACTCGCGTTCTGGCAGGTCTTGACCCTCAGGAGGAACCTCAAGGGGAACCCAGACCCAGAGATTCCTCCTCGTGAAGGGAAGGATACGGTCCGGGACCGAATCTATGCCACCCAGGAACTCCCTAGGGCCGGTGTAGCTTTGCCCTGGTCTCATGGAATGAAGAGCGCCAGAGACAAGGCCGAGGGCCAGCTCTCTGAGCTTGCCTCCTTCAATAGATCCAGTGTCGGTAACGAGCCCCTCCCTCCTCCCTGGGTAGGGATCAGTAAGGGGACGGGCCCTCCGGGCAGAAGTCCAGACCATGTTGAAGATGCGCTCCCTCCAAGAGGTTGCGAACGGGTGTCAGGCTTCTTTAATCGACTCCTCCCTGTGAGAAGGCATCTGGAGGCTTGAGACTGGTCATCGACCTCTTGACACTGAACGGGTTTGTCAAACAGTCTCCGTTCAGCATGGCGACGGCAGAAACGGTCAGTCTTGCGGTGAGACCACAAGACGTCATGTGTACACTGGACCTGTAGGACGCGTACTTCCAATCCCGGTCCACCCGCCTTCAAGGAAGTACTTTGGATTTTGCCTGGAAGACAGATATACCAGTTCAAGGTGCTGTGCTTCGGTCTCTCCACAACACCTCAAGTGTTCGCCGAGGTGTCCACTCTGATCTCTTCATGGGCTCACAGGATCGGCATCCGTCTCCTCCGTTTCCTGGGCGACTGGCTGATCTTAGCAGACTCGAAGGCAACCCTTCTTCGCCATCGGGACAAGTTTCTCGGACTTTGCCAAGTTCTAAGGATCATGGTGGTCCTCGAGAAGTCCTCCCCGCAGCCCTCTCAGAGTCTGGTATACCTAGGCATGGTCTTAGACACCCATCTCCCAAAGCCTTCCCTTCAGACAACAGGATAGCAAGTCTGAGGAAGGTCGCGAGACCTTTCCTCACACGAGAAGAACCCCCAACCCAAACGTGGTTACGTCTCCTCGACCATTTCTCCTCCCTGGCCCGTCTGGTTTCCAACAGTCGCCTCAGGATGAGTTCTCTCCAGTGGCGACTCAGGTCACGGTGGAGTCAGGGACACGACTCCCCAGACACCTGGATCCCTATGGGACAACCGGAACAGACGGACCCCCAGTGGTGGGTAGCAGACGAGAATCTACAAAAGGGAGTGGACCTTCTTGTTCTCCCCCCAGACTTGATGCTGTTTTCGGATGTGTCAAAGAAAGGGGGGGGGCCACGTTCTGAACCACGGGACCTCAGGCCGGTGGTCTGAACCAGGAAAGTACCTTCTCTAGAGCTACTAGAGATGAAGGCCGTGTTTCTGGCACTTCAGTATCTCCACCAAGCCTGGCGGACTACTCTGTGGTTGTGAGGATCGACAACACCACAGTGATGGGCTACATGCTCAGACAGGGAGGTACTTTTTCAGAACAGCCATCCCACCTTGCAGTAGAGATACCGAGATGGCCTGAGTTCCTCTCGATCACCCTAGCAGCTCGCTTTATTCCGGGCAAAGGAATGGGCTCGCCGACAGTCTGAGCAGTGCGACGAAGATACTAGATACCGAGTGGTCTTTGGATCCTCAAGTAGCCTACAAAGTCCTGACTCTGTGGGGCTCCCCTCTGTGGACCGGTTCGCTACAGCGCTGAACTGCAAGCTCCCGCTGTACTACTCCCCGGTACCGGACCCCAAGGCCCTCTGGTAAGATGCCTTCCAACAATGGTGGGACAACATCGATGTGTTCGCCTTCCCCCGTTCTGGCTGATGAGGAGAGTACTCTTCAAGACCAGAGTATCGGTCAGTCTCTCAATGACCTCCATAGCTTCGCTAGGGCCTCTTGCAGAATGGCTCACCAGTCCTTCTGTAACTCCTTACGGAGCCTCCGAGGGAACTTCCTCCACGTCACGGGTTACTCACACAACCACATGCCAACATCCTCCACAAAGCCGTAGCTTCGCTTCGACTTCACGCCAGGAGACTATCCAGCATCTCCTCAAAGAGAGAGGATTTTCGCAACAAGTTGCGAAAAGGATGTCTGGACACCTGCGCAAGTCTTCCGCAGTAGTCTCCCAGGTGAAGGGGCGAGGGTATCCCTCCACACGATGCCACTTCCAGCAATAGCGGAGCTCCTCGTGTATTTGCGGGATGAAATGTGCCTTTCAGTTTCGGCTGTGAAAGGCTATCTCTCAGCCTTAAGTCTTGCCTTCAGGCTCAAAGGATAAACATTTCTCCCTCGCTGGAACTCTCTCTCCTCATACGAAGCCATGTTCTCTCCTGCCCTCAGTCGGAAGTGAGACCTCCTCCTTGGAACGTGGTTCGAGTCCTCAAGTCTCTAAAGAGACCTCCCTACGAACCACTACGTAAGGCTCCAGATCACCACCTTACCAGGTAGACAGTGTTCCTGCTAGCCTTATCCTCGGCCAAGCGAGTTACATGGTCTCTCATACGACATCGCCCATTCAAGGGGATAGGGGAAGGTAACGTTCAGGTTCGTCTCTGAGTTTTGTTGCCAAGACTCAGAACCCGGGAGTGCCGGACCCGCGGTTCGACTCTTTCCAGGTTTCGAGTCTCCGTCATGTAACAGATGACCCAGACCATCTCCTACCTTGCCAGTAGGGAGTCTGAGGTGGTGTCTTAAGAGAACAGCTGCAGTTCGTCCCCAGGTTCAAGCCTCGCTCGTGGACACGGGGAAAACGAAGAGAAGGGTCACCAGGAATACCATCTCAGCCTGGATTCGCAGGGTGTTACACCTGGCCTTGAATCCTGACCCTTCTCCGTCACATTGCCCTAGAGCGCATGATGTCAAGGGCGTAGCTACGTCCCTGCCCTTCATGAAGTATCATTCAGTGACGCAGGTCCTGCAAGCGGGGGTGTTGAAGCGTCAGACCACCTTCACAGCCCTTTACCTGCTAGACATGACCCACAGGAGGCTCGATACGTTTTCTATCGGCCCTGTGGTGGCTGCACAACAGCTGGTCTAAACCTCAGGCTCCTTAATGGACAAGTAGCAGAAGGTTGAGGGCATTGTTACCTGGTGTTAGTCTGCATGAATGAAAAGATCTGTCTGGCCCTTATTCTTTTCTTCATCCTCTCCTCCCTTGGAGAAAGCAGCATCCTGGGTTCTCTGCACAGCTGACCTCAAACCACTGCAGGTAGACCATGCTTCCTTGTATTCCTAGTATTAAGTGTAATACTGTCATGTCCCCATACCCTGACGAGGTGGTATTGGGAGAGTCCTAGCCTAGATTTCCTTCCGAGGAACTCCAGGTCAACTTCCTAGGACGAGTCACTTTTCACCTTCGCACACACCTTACGTAGGGCGCGGCAGTTTCACAACCGCTAGCGAGGAGCAGGGATTCCCTATTGTCCGAGTACTTAAAAGCTCGAATATGGAATCCCCGGGCAAGCCAAAGCCAGTATGGCAGGGACTTACCACCCTTCCTAAGGGTTAAGTCACCCCATGTAAATAGCATGGTTTGTATTTCAGTTACGGAACAAATGACAAATTCGTAGATAATTTGTATTTTTCCTAACTATACAAACCTTAGCTATTTACACATATTTGCCCGCCATCCCTGTTCCCCAAGATAAGTCCTACCTCTAAGTAAAGTGGAGTTCGCACTGTGTGTGTGAGGGGGGAGGGGTAGCAGGCTACCCCTCCCTACCCCCCACTAACTAGCGGAGGAGTAGTAAACCCTCGTTAAAATTCTTATGGCTCGTCATTCAGCTACGCCGAAGTAATTACCCCATGTAAATAGCTAAGGTTTGTATAGTTAGGAAAAATACAAATTATCTACGAATTTGTCATTTTTCTTTAAAAACTATGGAATATTTAGAACATGTAAGATACTTACACAGGATTATAGATTTGGTAAATTTATTCTTTTCATTTCTACAGCTCATGTTGCATTCTGTGGAGATCTTCTGGAATTAAAGTTTTCTCTTCCATTTGTGGACTTTCTTCCTGAAAAAATATCGTTACAGTTTGTCATATTGGTAAGTGTTCTGTTTGTAAAGACTCATAGTAAATGTAAGCAAAGTATTCAGTGAATTGGAGTTTGACATTTGGTATTAAAGGATTTTTACTGTTCAAAAACAATTATGCTGAGATTTATAAAGGCATCTTAATTATTATGAATTTTCTTTTATTATCTTGCTATTTAATTTTTTTCTATTGCACGATACTAATTATGTACTGGTATTTTGTAATATTTACTTACTGTAAATATATTAATTTTGTTTGTTCCGTAACTGAAATACAAACCACGCTATTTAATATGGGTATTACTTTCGGCGTAGATGAAATTACGAGCCATTAGAATTTTAACGAGGGTTTACTACCCCCATTGCTAGTTAGCGGGGGGTAGGGAGGGGTAGCTTGCTACCCCCCATCCCCCCACCCCACACACACACACCTGTGTGGTGAGCTCACATTTACTATTGGCTCGGGTGGGAGACGGACGTGTTCGCTCTCTCCCTCGCCTCTTTGACAGCCATTAATGCTTTTTGTCTTTTTTACTTACTTTTTCTTATACTTGTAAATATATATAAACATTCTTCATGTTTATGTATATATTTGTGTATAGAAATGTAGTAAGTTTTCTTTTCAGTGTTTTGCTGTGTGTGTGATGTCGACAACGACACCTGCGTAGTGCAAGGAAACCACGGTTACACGTCATGGGGTACGGCCTCTCCCTCTTGGTCCTTCGGTCGTTCCTTCGGCTTTTCTGTTAACTCGGCTGCCGTGGGGAATTGTCATCGCTGGACTTTCTTCATTCATCTATTATCTTCGCTGTTCCTCCTTTCCTACGGGGAACTTGGATTCTCAGCAAAGGGAATGTGGGAGTTTAGATTGACTATGATCTCTCTCGCTACTCGAGGTCGTTCACCCCTTACTACTACTACGTACTATTACGGAAGCTCCTTTCTCGTTGCGGGATGGGTTGCTATTCCGTTTATTTGTCTCAATTATTTTTAATGAAATCTAATTGTATTTTTAACTTTTCAGCTTCTCTGTGGGGAACACTTCCCTTCGGGGGTCAGTGGTTCTTACTATTAGTGAACATTCTTAGATGATTTAGATCATTATAATTCTGTTATAATTCTGTTTTTATTACATTTACTCCGCCCTCCCCCTTCTCCCGTGAATGTCAGTGGAGGAGGAGGGCACATACTTAATTTTTTAATTCTTATTTTTTGCTATTCCCTTGGGGTTACTCTTCGGAGTTCCTCCCTGGGGAATCTCTGTTAAATAATCATTATTCCAACACAGACTTACCTCGAAACACTTTCTTAGGAGTTACCTGGAACCTCCTCTCAAACAACCAGAGTTTTGTGTAGTTTACCCTACTCCTATTTTCTGTAATGGTAGGCCTAGCGGAAGGATACGTGCCCTGAGGGCAAACCCGAGGTAGGCCACATGCGCACTTGGGTCGTGATCTCCAGTAAGTTCTCTGGTCGCGTCGTGATATCATCTCGACGCTCCTCTGATCTCAGTGCGACCCTTTGTGTCTCGTGGCCACGTGGTTACCGCATGGTCCGTTGTGCTCTCCCTCGTGCTTAGTGCTTTAACTTTGTGCTTTGGCTTTTAATTCCTTTGTGCTTTCGCTTGTGCTTATTAGTGTTCTCATTCTTTTTCCGCTTCGTGCCTGTGTCTAGCGGTATTGTGTTTGTGGGCGATGGAGCATAATCGCCGTTGTCCTGGGCCTAGGGCTGGGAAATCGTGTGGGGCTTTCTTATCGAAGCCCGACGTAGATCCGCACTCCCTTTGTTCCTTGTGTAGGGATAAAGTGTGCTCTCCTTCGGACACGTGTCCGGAATGTGCTGCCTGGAGTGAGGACCAATGCGTCAAGTACGGGACCAAGAAGAAGAAGTCCTCGAAGCATTCTCCCAGGAAGGCTAGTGTTTCTTCTCCTGCGACTTCGGCTGTAGAGGGTTCTGGTAGAGTGCCTTCTCCTTCCCCTACCCAGAGTAGGGGACGAGGTAAGTCTGTTAAGGGGAAGAAGTCGGGGCTTCTTCCCCAGGAGAGTCTTGTTTCTGGGGTATCTGCTGTTTTAAAGGAGAACCATGCGCCTGAAGGTATGTGTAGTGGGGGTCCGCGGGACGTTGCTCTTGTGTAAGGGGAGCGCGTCTCGGCCGGGGACCCCATGTGGACTAAACATGTGCCCTTTTCTTCGCCAGATTCGTGGGTGGATGTTTCCGGCGCTTCCGCAGCGGAGGGCGCCCTGGATAGAGAGGATTCCCCGCAGGAGGATCCCCTGGGATGGAGTCTTCCGAGGACGCCGGGCAAGTCCCCTATCAGGATGGAGGAAGATTTGAGCGGATGCATCCCTTTTATAGATCGTCCTTTTACGCCTCCAGCACCTTCGACGGCAGTTCCCGAGGAGTTTCTTCAACCGTCGACGTCAGGAACCCAGCAGGTGGTGAGCAAGGCTCCATCTGTTGCTAGGACCCGTTTCCATGGTAGGTCCGAATCGTCGGCAGATGAATCGTCCGCGTCGTCGGACGAAGAACGTCGCAGGAGACGTAGGAGGAAGAGGAATCGTTCCAGGAGGAGGCGGTCCTTTTCTAGGTCTCCGTCGGAGTCTAAGTATAGAAGGAGGAGATCTCGTTCCCCACAGAAGAAGTGCAGGAGAGCTGAATCTCCACAGGAACGATGGGTCCTAGTACCCGAAAGTAAGCTCAGAGACCTGTCTTCAGTCTCTGGCTCAGTGGTTAGGCTGACAGGAGACAGTCCTCCTAGAAGGGCCTCCGATAGCCGCAATTCGGCTTCAGCCTCAGACCGAAAGGCCTCGTCTGGTAGGCATAAGTCCCGATCCAAGGGGACTCAATCCGCCCAGCGGAGGGAGTCACCTCCTAGGACGGGCAGCCTCGACGAGTTAGCTCGTGGTGTGGATCGACGTGTACGGGTCCCTCCTTCGAACACCTTCACGGAGGAGCCCGTTCCATTGTCAAAGGTTCTTAAGGTGACAGAGGCGCCTGTCTCTCCGGAAGGCCTTAGCCGCGGGTCCCGTTAGAGCGGAGGTGCCCGTGCAGTTTCTTCACCCCATCGACGGACGGAGGACGCGGTTGAGATCGCAGGCCTTGGAACAACGGAGGACCCCGCTTATAGGAGGGTGATCTCCTTAATAAGGAGTCACAATAAACTGGTGGAGCCTCTACTTCAGGAAGAAGATGACTGGACGTCTGGCCTTAACAGGATCATGTAGGAGCCCATCCAGAAGAAATCATCACTGGCTCTTCCGGAGGCGAGAGACGTGAAGTTGGGGCGCGCTCATATTGATAAGGTGGTCACCCGCAATGGGGACACCTCAAAAGGTCACAGTTCTGCCGAACTGCTACAGGGTTTGAAATCACAAAGCAAGTATTATGCTTTAGAAGGACGACCACATGGGGCTAACAAGCTAGAGGACGTCCTAGAGGTGTTAGGACAAGTTGCCCCGGAAGACAGGGCGGCGGCGGCACCCATTTTCTTTACGCAATCCGAGTCCATCATGATGGAGAAGATGTCCAAGGATCTCGTGAATGTCGCCTCATGGTTGGACTGGTGGGCTACTACTTTAGTAGGTACCCAGATCCCGATGGAGTCTTTGGATCCTACCAAGCGAGAAGCCCTGAAAGAGTTGGTCGGTTCGGCCGGCCGTGCCTTTAAGTTTCTCACGTTCCAGGCCTTGGCTTTATCCGCGAACTGGGTCTTGAGGAAAAGAGACTCGGTCTTGAAGAACCTTTCCAGGAAAATCCCGGACAGAGAAGCGAGGGCCCTCCGGAACATTATGGTTTGGGACGAAGGTCTTTTTCCAATCAAGAAGGCGGAAGAAGTTGCGGAGAAACTGGCTAAGAAGAAGGATGTCATCTTACTGAAGTCGCAATCGGCGAGGAGACCGGTATTTAGAAGGCCTGTATCCGAGGCGCCTGCTAGTTCTCGGTCTTCCCCAACTCAAGTGAGGAGAGAACCTTCGACATCGCAGTGGGCTCAGTCAACGTATCCCTCCCGAAGGGGAACTAATTCAGCCCCTTCCACCTATAGGAATTCCTACTCTTCAGCCAGGAGAGGCCGTTCAGGACGTTCCTCCTGCAGAAGGTAGTGTGAGAGGCCCCCCTCCCCTGCTCAAGCCTCAGTAGGGGGATGCCTCAGACAATTTTGGCAAGCTTGGAAACTCCACGGAGCAGAACCATGGACGGTAACTGTTTTGAAAGAGGGCTACAGGCTCCCTTTTCTGGAAGATCCACCTCCCTTGATTCCTGCAAGCCAGGCGGAGTGGTTGGCCCTCAAAGACCCCCTGAAAAGAGCAACCTTGGAAGAAGAAGTCTCCACAATGTTGGAGAAGGGAGCAATGGAGACTGTGCATCTTCCGGGTCCGGGGTTCTACAGTCGACTCTTCCTAGTAGAGAAAGCAACGGGAGGTTGGAGACCAGTGATAGACCTGTCAGCCCTCAACAAATTCATTCGGAAAACACAATTCAAGATCGACACTCCAAAAACGGTCATGGCGTCCTTGAGGGAAGGAGATTTCATGTTATCCATAGACCTCAAGGATGCCTATTTCCAAATCCCAATTCATCCAGCAAGCAGGAAGTTTCTCCGGGTGAAGTGGGGTGCCCAGATTTTGCAGTTCAGAGCCCTGTGCTTCGGACTGTCCACAGCCCCCCAGGTATTCACAAGAATTTTTACGACGATCTCCGTTTGGGCTCACGAATGGGGGATCTGTCTTATTCAGTACCTGGACGACTGGTTACTACTTTCTTCCTCAAAGGAAGTCTTGAAGCAACAAGGCGCAGAGCTTCTTCATCTTTGCAAAACTCTGGGCATCACCGTCAATCTGGAGAAGTCTCACCTGTCCCCAACCAACAAGATGACGTACTTGGGGATAGTCCTGGATTCCTTACTAGTCAAGGCGTTTCAATCAGTAGACAGGCTGACCAATCTGGACCAAGTTCTCCGTCCCCTCCTGGAGGGTCAACCCAGAAGAGCAAAAGATTGGCAGAGGTTGATAGGACACCTAGTGTCCTTAGAGAAGCTGGTCCCCCAAGGAAGACAGAAGCTCAGGAGCATCCAGTGGAACTTAAAGGATCGGTGGGATCAGAAAAGTTCCCCAGACGTGGTTGTGCCAGTTCTACCGGAGACCAAACAGGCCCTGGAATGGTGGCAAGATCGAGCGAACACTCTGAAAGGGATGCCACTGTCCTCCGGACCGCCAGAGCTTCTGCTCTTCACAGACGCATCAAAAGAAGGGTGGGTAGCCCACCTTCTGGGAAAAGCAGCGAGAGGCAGTTGGACGGAAAAAGAGAAGGCTCTCCACATCAATGTTCTGGAGATGAGAGCGGTTCAGGAAGCCTGTCTACACTTCAGTCAATTTCTAAAAGGAAACTCAGTGGCGTTGATGTCGGACAATGCCACTGTAGTGGCGTACATAAAGAAGGAAGGAGGGTTGAAGTCGAAGGAGTTGTGCGTTCTCGCCTTGAAAGTCCTGAAATGGGCAGAAGAGGAACAAGTCAGACTGTCGGCGAGATTCATTCTGGGAAAGAAAAACGTTCTAGCCGATGGCCTCAGCAGGGTAGGCCAAGTAGTGGGGACAGAATGGTCTCTTCACCCCGAAGTGGCAAGATTCATCATCCGAAGGTGGGGTTCTTCGGTAATGGATCTCTTCGCGACGAGGCTGAACGCGCAACTCCCCGTATTCTGTTCTCCTGTCCCAGACCCAAAGGCGGCATTGGAGAACGCCTTTCAGCACAAGTGGGACAATCTGGATGCGTATGCCTTTCCTCCTTTCGCTCTGATCAGGCAAGTTCTCAACAGAGTAAGGACAGCCAACAACCTAAAGATGACTTTGGTACTGCCTTGGTGGCCGGAGAGAGAGTGGTTCGCAGACCTAAAAGGTCTGGCTATTCTCCCTCCGTGGCCTCTTCCGGACAGACCAGACCTCCTGAGGCAGCCGCACTTTCTGAGGTTCCACGAGAACCCTCAATCCCTTCGTCTTCACGCCTGGAGGTTATCCAGCGCCTCCTGAAAAGACAAGGGTATTCGCCCAAGACGGCTGTTAGAATGTCACGTTACCTGAGACAGTCTTCTACAGCAGTCTACCAAGCAAAATGGGCAGCTTTTATTAAATGGTGTGCTTCAAGGAAAATAAAGCCTTTAGAAGCATCAGTACCCGACATTGCAGATTTTCTCGTTCACCTCAGGGATGAGTTGGGCATGTCGATTCCAGCAGTAAAAGGGGTACGAGCCGCCCTGGGACAGGTTTTTCTCCTGAAAGGTATAGATCTAAGTTCTTCTAGACACATCTCGATGCTCATCAAGAGTTTTGAGCAGTCCTGTCCTCCCTCGTCTCCTAGGGTTCCGCAGTGGGACCTGGCTAGAGTTCTAGACATGCTTAGTAAGCCTCCCTTCGAACCTTTGAAGGATATAGTGGACAGGAATCTTACGCTTAAGGCGGTCTTCTTGTTAGCTTTGGCGTCAGCAAAGAGAGTAGGAGAAATTCATGGGTTGTCCTACGAGGTAGAACACTCAAGGGGTTGGAGAGATATCTCCTTTAAGTTTGTCCCCTCGTTTGTCGCCAAAATCCAAAACCCATCCGTTTGGGATCCTAGGTTCGAGGGTTTCTCTATCCCAGCAATTCCAAAATCAGATAATCTAGGCGACTTAAAATTGTGTCCTGTCAGAGTTATAAGGAAATATCTAAAGAGGACTGCGAATCTCTGCCCGGGTATAAAGAATCTTTTTGTCTCCACGGGTACGACGAAAAAGAACATTTCCAAAAACACCATTTCCTTTTGGCTCTGGCAATTCATCATTCAGGCTTATTCTAGGTCACTACTTTCAGTTCCAGGAAAGCCCAGGGCACATGACGTTAGAGGTATAAGTACCTCTCTAGCCTTTGAAAAGAACATGTCAGTAGCTCAGGTTTTTAGAGCAGGCACTTGGTCTAACCAGTCGACGTTCACGTCTCACTACCTCAAGGATTGTACGAGGAAGTCCTTAGATGGTTTTTCCATTGGGCCAGTCATCTCCGCGCTCCAACCGATTTAACGGCCCAAGCCCCAGGTTCAATCGTGAATATCAAAACCATTAGACACAGGTGATCTTTTCTATTTTCCCCTTGTCGTCTCCTTTTACTTTTTATCGCCTAGGGAGGTCTTAGCCAGTAGACCGGCACAACCCCCGTATATCCATACTTCAGCAAGCACATCATCAAGGAATTATGTAGGGTGAGTACTTTTTTCACTGGTAATGAGCTCTTTGTGTAGTTTATCCTACTTTCCAGTTGTTTAGGTCCTTAGTCAGGGAGGCACTCCCACCTCCTAAAGTGTAAGTCTCCTAAGAAAGTGTTTCGAGGTAAGCCTCTGTGTTGGAACAAATCACAAATTATTAGTAATTTGTATTTTTCCTAACATACTTACCGAGAAACACTTTTGGGTTATGGCCCTCCCTTCCTTCCCCCGGGTGCCTCACTGATCTTTAGTATTGTTACTTTCATAGAACTTACTGGAGATCACGACCCAAGCGCGCATGTGGCCTACCTCGGGTTTGCCCTCAGGGCACGTATCCTTCCGCTAGGCCTACCATTACAGAAAATGGGAGTAGGGTAAACTACACAACACTCTGGTCGTTTGAGAGGTTCCAGGTAACTCCTAAGAAAGTGTTTCTTGGTAAGTATGTCAGGAAAAATAAAAATTACTAATAATTTGTGATTTTAATTTTATTTTCCCAGTTAACTATGCAGTTTTTCTTCGTTTGACTAAGAGTGCCAACGAAGCAGAGCTGTCCTGTTTGTGCCTGGGGAGTCTGCTGTCGCTGCCGTCCCTCAAAGGACGTCTTCATGGGCGTTAACTCTTCTCTTAGGAGTTCTCCTGTGACAACATGCCAGCACTACAGATCATCTTAGAATGCTATAGGAGGTTCGCCTCCAGGGGTTGGGTAACTTCCCTTCCGAGGGAGGTTCCCTCCCCAGGTGTGAGATCTTCTCCCTCAGAGGGAGAACTTCCCATACCTTAATAATTCATCGCCGTCGACTACTGTGCTGCTCTTCGGCCAGACTTTTCTCCCCCCTTGCTGAGTTTCTCTTCCTTCAGGGGTGGAGCACAGTCTTGGCAAGTCTCTTCTACGAAGTGTTCACCTCTCTCGTTCGCGAGAGAGGCCACTCATAGAGACTCCTCTTCGGAGGATTGCTCCTTATAAGGTCAGCTTGCTGATCCAACGGCCCTAAGGGGCGCCATCAACAGTGTCTTCAAGTCTCTTCTACGAAGTGTTCACCTCTCTTGTTCGCGAGAGAGGCCACTTATAGAGACTCCTCTTCGGAGGATTGTTCCTGATTAGATCAGCTTGCTGATCCGGACCTCTCCGCAGATTTGTTCGCCATCTCCTAGACCTGCTGACCTGCCGTCTCCGTTCCTGACTGCAGTCGCGCTGTGGGCACCAACGCATCCTGTTGTTAAACAGGCATCGATTCCTTCGGGGAAAAAAGGGCGTATGGGCAAATACTGCACATACTTCCCTTAAGCGCCAGGTTTCCCAGGCGCGCCAACGCTCACCTGCGCATCAGCTCACATCGTTGGAGTTTCCTGAGATTGCACACAGGCGCTCTCCAGTGCTTCAGCCTGTGAGTGTCTCCAACTCTCTTCTACGAAGGGTACCTCTCTCGTTCGCGGGAGGAGGTCTCTCATAGTGACCCCGCCTCGGAGGATCAAGCAGAACTTCCAGTGTTGATTGTCCTGCCAGCTGACCTACCGATCTTCCAGCTCAAACTTGCACTGCAACAAAGGACTCGGCCCTGGACTCTAAAGCAGACCTGCCTACGGTCCTCATCGGGGATGCCCGCCCTTTTTAAGGACACATCCCAGTTCTTGATCGTCATGTCAGCTGACCCTTCAACCTAGCGCGTGAAGTGCACGCGCGCTCGCCGACGATCTTCTCACACGCGCAAGCGCCAATGATCTTCGTAGGCGCGCAAACGCCGACGATCTTCTTTCGCGCGCAAGCGCTGACGTTGTTCCTACGCGTGTAAGCGCCGACGATCGTCCGCGCGCGGGCACCGATGGTTTCCCGCACGCGCTCGCCGATCTTCTAACGCACGCGAGCGCTGACGATCTTCTATCGCGCGTAAGAACAGCGCGCTTGCCGGTGGGGGGGGGAAGGTTCCAGAAAGGCCCAGGGACATACCTTCCTTATCATTTACAGGCGACTTCCCCTCCAGAGGGAGTGTCTGACAGCACAGCCGGCAGCCGGCAGCCTGGTTTGGGACTCTAATCAGAGTGGTAGCACAGGCTTTTTATCTGTTCTCTCTGAGTTGAGCCACAAATCCTTGGCTACATCCACTCCCCTGATGAGGAAAAGAGGAGTTTCGGACGAGGTAACTTCTACGAGGACGTAGCTGTCTCCTCGTAAGTCTTCGAGGCAGACACTCTCCCCCCTCAGACTTTTCTCCCTCACCTTCGGACGAAGTTTTCCCGCCCTCAGGAGAGTCACGGGAGGTGAGACGTTCCCCAATCGTACCATTAAGGGAAACCCCATCTCGCGCGGTAAAGTCTTCTCGAATAGGGGTTGAGAAGAGCCTGCCTCCGTCGTGGTTAGAGTCCTGCATCCCTCCCGGGAGGGAGTCAAAGGACTCCAAGACAGTAACGGTAGTCCCCTAGCACCAAAATCTACAGGCTCAGACATTCTTTCGTTATGGGAACGAACCTGTTTGAGCCTAAGGACGTGAAGCAGGCGGCTGAGAGGTGTAGGAAGTCACCAAGACTCCCTCCTATATGGGGCTTTGACATTCAAGCCCTATAAACCTCCAGCACCTCAGCAACCACGTCCCACCAAAACAACGGCAGCTAAGACAGTGGAGTTTAAGCCCTTTCCGGTCAAGGACAAGAAAGGCAATTAGTTCCCCAGGGGAGGGAAGAATCCTAGAAGGAGCAGCCGAGGCCGCAAATGCTAGGATTGGCAGTTCCCCTGCATGTCCGCCAGTGGCGGGATACCTACAAGGTTGCGCAGACAGGTTGCGGCAACTCAGGGCCGTTTCCTGGACGATTTCCGTAATCAGTCAGGGATATCGCGTCCTGTTCACAACACCTCTACCTCCCCTGAGGACGAATCCGGTGTCATTTAGCACCCTTGCCATGGGATCAGCAAGGGGGCTAACTCTGTGGGCAGAGGGCCAGATTAAAGCAAACTCTGGTCAGCATGGAGACCGCAGACACAGTCAGTCTTGCAGTAAACTGCAAGACTTCTTGTGTATACTGGATCTGAAGGACGCGTACATTCAGATCCCAGTCCATCCGTCTTCAAGGAAGCACTTAGGATTCAGCATAGACAACAAGGAGTACCAGTTCAAGGTGCTGCTTTTCGGTCTCTCCATTGCACCATAGAGTTTCACCAGAGTGTTTACCCTAATATCATTGTGGGCACTCGGGATCGGCTTCCGTCTCCTCCATTATCTGGATGACGGCCTGATCCTAGCAGACTCGGAGTCACTCCCTCTTTGATACCGAGACAAACTTCTAAGACTTTGCCGGGACCTAAGGGTCAGGGTAAGTCTCGAGAAGTCCTCTCTGCTTCCCAATCAAAGACTGGTTCACCTAGGCATGATTATAGACACCAATCTCCATAAGGCTTTCCATCAGACGACAGGATAGCTAGGCTGAGAAGAGTCACAAGCCCTTTCCTCAGACGAGAAGAGCTTCCAACCCAATCGTGGTTACGTCTCCTCGGTCACCTTTCACCCTTGGCTCGTCTAGTTCTCAACGGTCGCCTCAGGATGAGGTTTATCATTGTGAAGATCTGAATGATGAGGAGCCACCATCCTTGACCTACTTACGAAATTTTGTTAGTAGAATTTATTTTTATACTCGCCTGAAGTTTATAAACTTGCCCACCTTCTATCCCCCTGCCTCATGGTGTCAGAGGATAGGGATAATTTTTACCTAGAAACTAAAGAAAACAAAGAGACTGGCATATCAATTACCACTTACCTTTAGAGAGGCAGTACTTTGTGCTTTGATGCACTTGCTCAATACTAGAGCAGGGGGCAGGGGAGATGATTTCTTTGGCTTTTATGTCATTGGATTACCTATTCTAGCCTTTCACATTAAAGTCCATTTGTAGACCGCACAACGCATTTGTCAAAACACTGTTTTTCATATGGTATTCTATTTTATTTGAGTATCTTTATCCCTCCTTCACTATAAATGTGGTAATTGGCAAAATTAATTTTGGTGAAGGGCCATTGAAATAATTCATACTTCTGTAATAGATTGGTATATTACAATACTTAACACAATTGATTTGATTTCCCTCTCTCTTCCCCACTTATAGGGGTTTTCTATTTCTTTATAAATGCTGTTTGTTCCAACACGAATACTTACCTCGAACTACTTTCTTAGGAGTTACCTGTAATCTCCTCTCTACCGACCAGAGTTTTGTGTAGTATACCCTATACCCGTTTTCTATGGAGGGCTAACCCGGGAGTGAGAGAACGTGCCCCGAGGGTAGCCTTTGAGCTAGGTCGAGGTCCGCTTGGGTCCCGTGAGTCAGTAAGTTCTCTGGTCGCGACGTGATACCATACTCTCACGTCGCTCTCGTCTCTCTCGACCCTTTGTGTCCGCCTCGTGTGTCCCGCGTGGTTACCGCGTGGTAGCTTTGTGCTTATCCCTTGTGTTCTTGCGTGTTCACTACCCTTCCTTGTGCTTCCCAAGTGTATCCCTTTGATTCCCTTCGTTCCTGTGCCTTGTGGTTGTGTGCTATGGAGCAGATCCGCCGTTGTCCTGGGCCTAGAGCCGGAAAGTCGTGTGGAGCGTTCCTCTCCAAGCCCGAAGTAGACCCTCACTCCCTTTGCTCTTCCTGTAGGGGCAGGATGTGCTCGCCATCGGACACGTGCATTGAGTGTGTTAGTTGGAGTGAGATACAGTGGGTGCGATACGGCACTAAGAAAAAGAAGTCGTCGAAACGTTCGCCCAGGAAATCTAGCATCTCTTCGCCGCTACCGTCGCCCAGTGGACAGTCCGACGGGGCTTCTGTCTCGACTTCCCCTACCCAGAGTAGGGGACAAGGTAAGTCCGTTGCGGGGAAAGAGCCGAGGGTTCTTCCCCAGGAGTCTAATGTGTGTGAAGTTGGGGGTTGCTGGGACTTCTCAGGCTAGTGGGGGGCCTGGTAGTGCTGTGTCGGGGGGTTCTGGAGACTCTGCCCTTGTGCTTAGGGGGCACGTTTCCTCCGACAACCCCTTATGGTCTAGTAATGTTGTGCCTGTTTCTTCGCCCGCTTCGTGGGCCTGTGTTTCAGGTTCTTCGGCAGCTGGCGACGCCCAGGGTAAGTTAGACTCCACGGTAAGTGAGTCCTTCGGGTGGAAGCTCCCTAAAACGCCAGGTAGGTCCCCAATGCGAATGGAAGAGGGCCTGGATACCTGGTTCCCTAGTGTAGGGCGTCAACCCTCTTTTCCAGCTCCTCTGACGGCAGTTTCAGAAACCTTCCTGCAACCCTCTACCTCTGGTACGCAGCGAGTCGCGAAGCCCTCCGTAGCCCCCGCTTCTGCCCGTCGTGCGGGTGGTACAGTTTCGTCGGGCTCTTCGGATGGTGGGGCTTCGTTCTCTTCAGAAGAAGAAACCAGGAGGAGACATCGGCGCTGGAGGGAGTGGTCCAGGAGCAGGCGTTCCCGCTCAAGATCCCGTTCGAGGTTCAGCAGGAGACGGTCCCGCTCTTCACGGAGGAAACACAGGAGGAGTAGGTCCCCCGATGGTGATTGGGTCTTCGTTCCTCGTAAGTCTGAGTTGCAGTGCTCCCCGGACCGGCAATCCAGGGATTTCTCGCCACGAAGGCCATCCTCCAGGCGAAGATATGACCCTCGCAGGGAGAAATGCGAGAAGGCCGCTTCAGGCAGGCGTAAGGCCGCGAAGCTTCCGGTTCACCCCGCCCAGCGGGGGGAACCGTGCTTCCTTACGGGTAGCCTGGCCGAATCAGCCCAGCTGGTTCGGCCCTCGGACTTTAAGGAACGGTTCCCTCCGTCGGGTCAGCCCACGAGATCCGCGTCCTCGTCCCCCAGAGAGAATGCACGAACGGTAGTCCTCGCCGGCACAGCGATGCCAGTTCTGACCCCCGAACCTGGTGCGGAGGTTTCCGCCGGGGAAGACCGGTACCACCGCAGAGGAGTGCCTGTTGTTCCAGAACCAAAGCGCCCGGTGGGAGTGCCCGGTGACCCGGCTCCTCGGGATCAGGCCGAAGGTTCTGCTGACGGTAGGGAAGGTTCCCCGATCGAGGACTCGGCCTATCGGAAAGTTATAGGCCTGATTCGAAGGTATCATAGAATTGAAGAGCCGGTTACAACCGATGAGGACTACTGGAGGTCCAGCCTGACCCGCTTGATGCAGGCACCCGTCCAACAGAAAACCTCCCTGGCCCTACCTGTGGCCCGAGATCTCGTCCTGGGACGGGCTCACGTCGATAGAGTTGTGGCAGGCAATGCCGAAGCTCCCAAAACGCAGAGCTCTTCGAAGTTGCTCCAATGGCTCAAGACACAGAGCAGGGTTTATGTGCCAGAGGGACAACGACCGGGAGCCTGCAAGGTGGAGCCTGCCCTCGACGTTCTGGGACAGCGTGCCTCGGAGGACAGAGCCTCTTCAGCCCCGATTTGTTTTTCGCAGTTGGAGGCTGCAAAGATGGAGGTGAAAGACTTAGTTCACGTCTCCTCTTGGTTGGACTGGGGCTTCCACACTGGTAGGTGTTCAAGCCACGTATGACTTGACGGACCCGGAACAGCAAAGCCTCCTGAGGGAGCTTATCATCTCCGGGGGCAAGACCCTGAAGTTCCTCACGTATCAGTCCCTTGCCCTGTCAGCGAATTGGGTTCTTCGCAAAAGGGACACCTTTCTGGCGAAGCTTTCCCGGAAGGTCCCAGACAGGAAGGCGGGGGCCATGAGGAGCCTTCCTGTGTGGGGTGACTCCTTGTTCCCCTTGAAAGACCTAGAGGAGATCATGGAAAAGGTGGCTAAAAGAAAAGAAGTGAACGCTCCCAGGCCTCAACCGGTAAGGAGGCCCCCCTACAAGAGGTCAGCCTCAGACGGTCCCTCTACTTCTCAGGCCCCGCCTAACCTGACGAGGAGAGAAGCCCCTTCTTCCTCGTGGGCCTCAGCGCCTCAGCCTCCCCGTAGAGGAGCTCCAGCAGCGTCGGCCTCGTTTAGAACAGGGTATTCTGCCTCCAGGAGAGGCCGTTCAGGCCGCTCCTCCAGGAGGAGGTAGAGTGGGAGGCCCCCTACTCCTGCCCAAGCCTCAGGTTGGGGGATGCCTCAGACTACATTGGCAAGCATGGAAGGCTCACGGAGCAGTGCCCTGGACAGTATCTGTACTGAAGGAGGGGTACAGGTTACCGTTCTTGACAGAACCCCCCCCTGTTAATTCCGGCCAGCCTGTCGGAGTGGTTGGCACCCAAGGACCCGTTGAAGAGGGCGGCTCTTCAAGAAGAGATTTCCACGATGTTGGAAAGGGCGCCATGGAGGAGATCCTGCACCCAGGGCCAGGTTTTTACAGCCGCCTGTTCCTGGTAGAAAAGGCGACGGGGGGGTGGAGACCGGTGATAGACCTGTCAGCTCTCAACAAGTTTGTGCGAAAGACAGATTTCAAAATGGACACTCCGAAGTCAGTCTTGCTGTCCTTTAGGGAGAAAGACTACATGATGACCATAGACCTCAAGGACGCATACTTCCAAATCCCGGTCCATCCCTCAAGTCGGAAGTTTCTCCGGGTGAAATGGGGTACCCAGATCCTGCAATTCAAGACCCTCTGCTTCGGGTTGTCGACAGCTCCCCAGGTATTCACGAGAGTCTTCACGACAGTCTCCACGACAGTCTCGATGTGGGCTCACGAGCGGGGCATTCGCCTCATCCGGTACCTGGACGACTGGTTGCTTCTTTCCTCCTCGGAGGACGTTTTGAAGGAGCAGGGTATAAAATTTCTCCAGTTTTGCAAGGGTCTGGGTACTATGATCAACCCAGAAAAATCGAACCTATCTCCCTCCACCAGAATGACCTATTTGGGGATGACACTGGATTCCCTACTAGTGAAAGCTTTCCCGTCGGAGGAGAGGATAAGCAATCTTATGAAGATCCTTCTTCCTTTCCTGTCGGGGCAACCCAGGAGGGCGAAGGACTGGCAAAGGCTAATAGGTCATCTGGTGTCGTTGGAGAAACTGGTTCCCCAGGGGAGACTCAGACTAAGGGCCGTCCAATGGAACCTGAAGAGCTTCTGGAACCAACTGGACTCACCCCAGAAATTAATCCCAGTCCTACCAAACACAATACCCTCCCTGGAATGGTGGCATTGCCGGTCGAACTCGCTCAAGGGGATGCCCTTCGCGACCGACCCTCCCGAGTTGCTCCTATTCACAGATGCCTCCTACCAGGAATGGGGAACCCATCTCCTCAACGGGACGGCGAGAGGAACCTGGATGGACGGGGAGAAAGGCCTACACATAAATGTCCTAGAGTTGAAGGCAGTCCAGAAAGTTTGCCTGCACTTCATCGATCTACTAAGGGGAAACACTGTGGCGTTGATGTGCGACAACGCCACAGTGGTAGCGTACATAAAGAAGCAGGGAGGCTTAAAATCAAGGGAGTTGTGCGATCTCGCCCTAGAGATCCTAGATTGGGCGGAAGCGAACCAGATAGTGTTATTGGCAAGGTTCATCCCCGGGAAAAAGAACGTCCTAGCCGACGGTCTCAGCAGGATGGGTCAGATAGTAGGAACAGAATGGTCCCTCCTTCCAGAAGTAGCCAGGCTCATCATTCAACGTTGGGGGTTCCCCCGGTGATGGACCTCTTTGCAACCAAGCTGAACGCGCAACTTCCCGTGTATTGTTCTCCTGTCCCAGACCCAAAGGCAGCCTTTGAGGATGCCTTTCAGCACAAGTGGGACAACCTAGACGTGTACGCTTTTCCCCCCTTCACGTTGATCAGGCAAGTGCTCAACAGAGTAAGGGCTGCCCGGAATTTAAGGATGACTTTGGTAGCGCCCTGGTGGCCGGAGAGAGAGTGGTTCGCAGACCTAAAAGACCTGACGAGCCATCCTCCGTGGCCACTCCCCAACAGGTCAGATCTTCTACAACAGCCACACTTTCTCAGGTTCCACGACAACCCACAGTCTCTACGCCTTCACGCCTGGAGACTATCGAGCGACTCCTGAAGAAGGAAGGATATTCGTCAGGAACGGCTAAGAGGATGTCGCGATACCTGAGAAGGTCGTGGGATTCTTTCACGAAGTGGTGCGCTTCGAAGCGCATAAAACCCCTCAAAGCCTCAGTCCCAGATATCGCAGACTTTCTAGTATATCTCAGGGACGAGATAGGGATGTCAATCCCAGCTATAAAAGGAGTACGAGCAGCCTTGGGTCATGTCATCTTTCTGAAGGGCATCGACCTGGGTTCCTCTAGACACATCTCTATGCTTGTCAGGAGTTTTGAACAGTCCTGCCCCCCTCAAACTGTTAGGGTGCCTCAGTGGGACTTAGCTAGGGTCCTGAAGATGTTAAGTAGCCCCCCCTTCGAACCAATGAAGGATGTTGTAGACAGGGATCTCACTCTCAAGACAGTCTTTTTGTTGGCCTTGGCCTCTGCGAAAAGGGTAGGTGAGATCCATGGGCTGTCTTATGACGTCTCTCATTCGAAGGGGTGGAAAGAGATCTCTTTCAAGTTCGTCCCTTCGTTCGTGGCGAAAACCCAGAACCCAGCAGTCTGGGATCCTAAATTCGAGGGGTTCTCTCTGCCAGCTATTCCTAGGACTGGGAATCCTGAGGATTTGAGGTTATGCCCTGTCCGTGCCATTAGAAAATACCTTGAGAGGACTGCACATCTCCGGCCAGGCATCAAGAGCCTTTTCGTCTCCACAGGTGTTACAAAGAAGCAGGTATCGAAGAATACCATTTCCTTTTGGTTGAGACAAGTTATTGCCAGGACCTACAAGGAGGAGGGACTGGCCTTGCCAGGTACTCCCAAGCCCCATGACATCAGAGGTCTGAGCACTTCCTTAGCCTTTGAGAAGAACATGGCAGTGGGCCAGATCCTTCGAGCGGGCACCTGGTCGAACCAGTCGACCTTTACTGCCCATTACCTCAAGGATTACTCAAGAAGGTCCTTAGACGGGTTCTCCATTGGGACAGTCATCTCCGCGCTCCAAGTGATTTAACGGTGAAGCCCCAGGCACAATCGTGGATAGCAAAACCAGGAGACACAGGTTCGTTCCTTTTCACCCTAATCCCCGTTTCCTATCCCTATCGGAGATAACCACACTTATGTAACCATTGAAGAACACGTCTCTGCAACTGCATTACTGGACTCAGCATCAGAAGAATTTTTCAAAGGGTGAGTACTTAGACACTAACGTGAGCTCTTTGTGTAGTTTACCCTAGCGTCCGTTTTCCCAGTTTGTTTTTGTTTTAGAACCTAGTTCATATCTAGGCTTCTTGGCGTCCGCTTGCTGGGTCTGAAGGTCAGGAAGTCACTCCCACCTCCTAAAGTGTAAGTCTCCCAAGAAAGTAGTTCGAGGTAAGTATTCGTGTTGGAACAAATCAAAAATTTTAAGTAATTTTTATTTTTCCTAACATACTTACCGAGAACTACTTTCGGGTAATGGCCCTCCCTTCCTTCCCCGAGTGCCTTTCTGCCCTTGCAGGGACTTTCTGCAACATCCGAGGAACTTACTGACTCACGGGACCCAAGCGGACCTCGACCTAGCTCAAAGGCTACCCTCGGGGCACGTTCTCTCACTCCCGGGTTAGCCCTCCATAGAAAACAGGTATAAGGTATACTACACAAAACTCTGGTCGGTAGAGAGGAGATTACAGGTAACTCCTAAGAAAGTAGTTCTCGGTAAGTATGTTAGGAAAAATAAAAATTACTTAAAATTTTTGATATTTTTTATGTTAGAAAATGTTAATAAGGTGTCAATATTATCATGTAGACTGCATGGCAATTGCTTCTGTTATTGTACTTATAAGATTTTGCTTTAAAAGCGCACAGCAGAATAAATTTTGGGTAAACTTTAAAATATAGATTAAAACTTTATATTAATACTATAATGAAATAATCCAACCCCATCCACCCATGATACTATTAGTAAGGGAAATATGATCTACCAGTTTTTATGCCATGGCCAAGGATGACCTAGTCAAATACATTATGATCACCCAATACTTTGTCGAAGAACGTTTGATGTTATGTTCAATAAACGCCATCAGAAGGCATATGAAGAAAAACACAATACCAAACTAACACCAGGATCTAATAGGGACTACTAATGTCACTGATGGCTCTAAAAGTTTTCTATAAATGTCATAATGTCATTCGAATTATAACGTTTGGGAATACTAGCATGATGTTATTGACATCAGTGGAACTTTAGAATGTTAATTAATAGATAAATTTTACATTTGATTTTACATTAGAACCTAATTCTAATACAAATTATTAAATTACAATATTTAATTCCACATTTCAGCACTTGGTTGTGTTGTTTTATGATTAAAGATAAATTTTTAAGTATGATATAAAATATACCAAAAATTTACCCATGCAATATCCAGGAAGTGTTCTGAACATGTTTCAAGGCAGTTTAGTCGAGCTATGCAGTAATGTTTGGAAGAATAGGTATCCATTTTTCTTTTTTCCAATTATCATGGGTATCTCATGAATCATCACATTGGTAAGTTTTAGGGGCTTTAATAAAATTAGTATCTATTGGTCAGGTTTATCAGAAAGTTACCCAGAAATTCAAAGGTAATTGTAACTGTAATTGTTGAAATAAACATTAATAATAAAATAATCATATAATGATTGAAAAATAACAGTAAGAACTGAATATATGTCTTTAATATCACAAAACAATAAATTAACACAGCTATAGAAATTGATAAACAAAGAAAGGTTTTGGCTGAAAGTAAACCCAAGATTGAAAAGTTATGGTACAAGGGCATTCGACAAGCCAAGATTCAAGAACATTGTTTATAAAGTCGCCACCTGATATAAGACATATGGCACCTTAGAAGATCCATTAGCCATAACTTATGGTACCAATTAATGAAATCCTAATACAAAAGATGGATTCCATGATTGCTGTATGTAGCTGCAAGTTTTAACCTCTGGTAGACCATATTTTTAGTGCATTGAATGCTAAGTGGACCCTTTCTTTGTTTTTACTAGAGATTTCTTTATTAGTGAAAAAGTTGTTTTTCTGAGATTCAAATTTTGAACCTATAAATCTGAAGGATTTTAAAAGTTCTATTTTTATTTTATGTTAGAACTTACACAGGTTTAGAAAGTGAACAAAGGATGAAAAACAGCTTAGATTCTGGAATTATCAAGTCATATCCTGTATATGAAACTTTGATTACTTGAATTCTTTTAATTTTTCCAGGTTGAAACTGTTGATCTTAGTTTATTTCTTCCGCCATCAAACACGTCACGTCACATTGTTGCAGCATTAGATAGAAATGCCAAGCTCATTGATAGAGAAGGTAGACCTAAAGAAGTATTCATTGATGGAAAGTGGAGAAAATTTTGCAAATTAAGGTAAGGGTGAAGTGTTATTGTAAAAATCTTTCAGTAAAATGATTATTTAAAGAATTTTTTGAACTTTTATCATTTTCTCAATAAATATTACAATATTACAATATTCACCCATAGAAGCAAATATACTTACGAGAATATTTTTTTATCCTTACAGCTCTGGATGGATAGATTGTTGGCAAGTACCTGAATTACAATTAAACATTGGATATACCTACCACCCAATTCCCCCATTGGGCCCAACACCTCAGGCAAATGTTTCAACTCCTGAAAAAGAGGAACTACTTTTGTCACCAATTAGGGCACCTCACAAAAAGAAGTCCCCGATGGAAATAATAAAGGTAATAGTTATTTTGCCTTTCAAATTTGATGGCATTGTAAAATCAGTTGCATATAGCTTTATAACTTGCTCCTCGCATATAGGGTAACGACTAGAAAATTAGTGATGAGTAATTTGTTATGGATTTTGTTAATAAATAATTTATTTGGATTTCTGATCATACCTTAAATCTTGAAAATTGTAGATTTACATTCAGGCCAGTAATTTTTATCTACCTTGAGTTTGTTTGATATTCATGTAGTGGACAATCATACCTTATCACTGGTTAGGTCAACTCTTATTCTTTCATAATCTTTAATTTTTTCATGTATCTTGTTACCTTATAAAAGTAATACCCTTTCCGTATTTTCTCAAATTGTATTTAACATCAAAACTATCTCTTGAGGAGTATTGACTGCTTCTTTGGAAGCAATTTCAGGGATTGATGCCACTGTTCCTACTGTCAATAGGGAAGGGACTCTTCAGTTAAGACTTGCAGCCCATTGGGAAAAATAATAATCTGAAATGTAGGACTGAAAATGAACGTGAGTAAAACTAAGATAGTTTTCAATAAAAATGCAGAGGAAACAAATAAGGGTCAAGTACAAACCTCTAGAGATGGTGAATGAATATACGTACTTAGGACAGACACCAAGTGTTTCCTTAGGACATGAGACTCAAATTAAAAGAAGGATAAGCATGGGATGAAGAGCTTTTGGTAAACAAAGTGAGGAAAATTAAAATACCACTTTCTTTCAAAAGAAAACTGTTACCAGGTGGTTCTACCAGTATTAACGTATGCATCATAAACTTGGAGCTTTACTAAAGCCTTGGAGCATAAGGTAGTGGCAATGCAAAGGGTCATGGAAAACTGATAGAAAGGCATTTGTGATGCTATTGTTAGATATCACATAACTACCCTACATTTGGTTAGTGTGCACTTCAGTTGCAGGAAATCCTGAGGAAAATCTCACAAATGGGCCCTTTAACTACACAGTTGATTATTGGAGATGTTTAATTAAGATATGAAATTATTCTAATAGAATAGATAAAATTTCATCAAATCTGTAGTTTGAAAGTTTTTGTATTCTGAAAGCTGACTGATTTTATGAGAGAATGTCAGCTTTATAATCTCATAGTTGGATTATAAAAGCTGACACTGAATGTGGAAAGCAGTGAAGATATTTGACAAATGTATGTCAAGTATTCTGTACTGCAGATATATTATTTTAAACTTCACAGGATCTAAGTTGTGATTGTTTTGTTGATAGTATAGAAGAATATTTACTAGTACTCATCATTATGCAAGTTGAGTAAATTTATCTTTACAACATTATTTTTCTTGTGTATTATATATTTGTTTTCTTCTTTTTATAGAATATCACACCAGACCAGTTTGATCCAACTTCAGTGTCTCCTGATGCATTTTCTGTTGAACTACGTATTATCCGTCCCTCAGATCTTAAGATATATGGTACTGTCCTTCATCTCTTCATCAATCTAAAGGTAATTTTTTTTTGTCTACAATTTTAATGTAAACATTTTTTATCTCAAGTTGATATTCCTATTTTTTAGCATTAGTAATCTCAACTATATTGTCTAAGGTTATTCTAGGTGAAGATAATCTAATTAGGCCTATCATCAATAAATGCTCATTTAAACTTTTACTTTAGAAATCTTTACCTTGTATATGTTTCTTTTTTTTTTTGAGTTTTCATTTCATTTTTTAATATACAAATAATTTAAAGATGAATTTAGTACTGTAATATTACTGGTGAGCTGCAAAAAAAAACACCTTGTGTGTATTTTTAAACTAAAGTAAATGCTTTTAATTTTCATATTGTTGGCGCAATAGGTGTATTCCTTCAGAGTACTGTATAAGCTGTCTCTTTACTGATGCGTGAACTTAAATTTAATTTTTCTGTCTGTCCAATTCAAGTTCACTTGCGGCCTTATTTACTGCTATAACAAGCAAGTAATCTAGGCCCTCTGTGGTTATTGTGTTTACTATAATTAATAGATTTTATAGCCATTCTTACGAGTTAACGTTCATAATTCTCATGGAACTTGCCTTACAAGGGTTTCTTCATTAATGTGCTAGATCTGTTTTATAACTAGCAACTCCGTGTAACCTGGAGGTAAATTGAAAATGTTGAAAGACTCTGACCAAATTTTTACCCCAAAATAATTTTCCCAATTACCTGAAAAATTAATTATTACATAGTGTAGAATATGTCTAGTTTTAAGAATAATCTTAGTTCTCTGCTTTCTGGAACTGGTTCAGTTTGGTTATTCATAGAATGCAGCTAGCATGTTTAGTCTGTTGCCAACTTTGTACAGTACGGCAAAGACCAAATATGATCTTTCAACTCTTTTGCATATGCTCTATGAATTTGGTGTCTTTGACTTGAGTGATTAGAGTAGTAGTTGGCACAAACAGTGTCCTGACTTAGTGGTGAGAGATGGCAAAGCTGTGATCACTGACTCCCCCATTGCCCGAGTTGTAAGTTATCATTTCCGGAAGTTTGAGCATCTTATATGAGTGGACTGTTTGATGAGCAACACTACTTGATTGCTTTAGTAGAAGAGATAGACTACAAGATCATAGGGGTTCAGAGCTTAAAATATCTCTTCTGAGTAAACTTGTATCATTGCTACTTATCCCAATTCTCAAAAACACTACACTTATCTCTTGATGCTTGCTGCAGCTCTCATTATGAAGGGAGGACAGAAAACAGCTTCAAGCCTTGCTTGGTAGCTCTTTGATACTTGATGCTGAAGCTGTACTATAACATGACTTTCTTTCTTCTTCCCCACTGTTAACCCTACATTAAGGAGTCGGTTGCCTGATACACTCTATCCATGCCTCTTTAGGCATCCCCTTCCACCAAACCTATTCTCTCCATATCATCCTTCACCTTATCTCGCCATCTAATTCTCTGCCTCCCTCTTGGTTTTCTCCCCTTAACAGGTTCCTCCATAGCCCTCCTCACTCCCTCCCCACCATTCATCCTCAGCACTTGCCCACACCATCTCAGTTGTGACATGCTTATCATCTCTATAATCTTTACTACACCTGCTAGTCTTCTTATTTCATCATTTTACAATCTTGTAAACAGTGATTTTCCCATAATCTACCTCAGCATTCTTATCTCTGTTCTCTCAAGCTTTGCTTTCTCTCTTTATCTCAAAGCCCAAGTTTCTTATCCAGACATTAACACTGGTCTTATTAGTATGTTATAGATTTTGACTTTTACCTTGATTGGACTTTTCTTATTACATACCTCTCCTTCTACCTCCCACCACCTTCCCCATGCGCGCGCCACTGGTGTCCCGCGTGTGCATGCCAGCGCTCTCTTATGCGCGAGATTTCGCTGCACGATCGCAATCCTTCCTCCCTGCATGCTTACAATCCTGAGCGCTTGGGCGACCACACGCTCGCTTCTGCGCCCCTGCGCACTGCTGCGCCCCCGCGAGCTCCTGCGCCTCCACAAGCTCTTGCGTATTCTAGGGAGACTGCACAACACCTTGCACAGCACCCTGCACACCACGCCAACGCTCTCACCAGCGCTCTCCTGCACACTCGGATGCAGCGCTCGTCAATGCACGAGAGCTCGCCAATGCACCAGCTCAAGCCAAAGAGCCAGCACTTGCCAATGCGCCAGCTCTTGCCAAAGAGCCAGCGCTCTTCTGCGCATTCACAGAAACTGAGGACCAGCATCATCCTGTGCGCTAACGCTCCAGTACTCTCCTGCTCACTCTCACAAGAGGCAAAAAGAATGATAACTTTTTGACAGGTCACCATATCCCCATTCCCCTCCTCGCAAACGCATTACAGCATGCCCGACGGGAAAAAATGGAAGAGGCTGCACAGAAGGGTTCAAGATCCCGAAGATTCCATCTTTTAAGGCGAATCAACTGCATCTACCATCGGTCGAGACTCCTCACAAGGAACCCTTGGTCCCTTTCTCTTCAGGAGTTTTTCCTGACAGTACCACTGTCAGCAAACACGATATGAACGTTGCAAACGGCTTATCATTAGCTTGCAAATCTCTAATTACCAGAAAGCCTATCACTAGCTCATCGACCACCAATCACTACACCAATTGCCAATTTCTAGCCCATCTTCCACCAATGAGAAATCATCAACCGACTGATCGTTAGATCACCGTTTGCTGATCGCTAGCTTGTCGATCGCCAGATCGCCAATTGCTAGCTCATCTCTCTCTCATCATTGACCTCCAGTCTCACCAATTGCTTGCAATCTCCGATTGCTAGTGTGCCGATCACCGATTTTTAGTCAATAACCAGTCAGCGACGCTGAGGTTCCATGGCAAAATCAAACACAAACGACACAAGGACACAAGGGAAAGATGAGGAACACAACGGGAATACGTGAGACACAAGGTAAAGGAACACACGGAAACACATGGGACAAGGGGTGAGAACACAAAGTAATCACGTGGGAACACAAGGTGAATGGCCGGGATAAGCGAGAGAGAGCGGCGAGATGTTATCTACGCCGTGACCAGAAACTTACTGGGTATCAAGCATGGCCACACGCGTGACCTGGGTTGCACCTGGGCGAGTATCCTTACGCCCCTGAACGCCCTTGAGAGGCAGCGGAGAGGGGGGCAACTACGCAAAATTCTTGGTCGGTGGTTGAGAGATCCCAGACTCTCCTAAGAAAGTAGTTTGAGGTAAGTATGTTGGGAAAAATACAAATTACTAAAAATTTGTGATTTTGTTGTCTCTCAGGGCTCTCCAAGCCGATCACCAACTCATTAATCGCCAACTTTCCTTGTCTGACTGACCAGACAGCCTTCATCTGCCTGTCATTTACCATCTTTGGCCCACAGATTGCCGTTTCACCGATCATTAGCAGTTCGCCATTCACCAGCAGTTCGTCACTCAGACTTAATTGTCGACCTCTGCCCGTGTTTCCCTAGATCGGAAGGCATACAACACACTTCTCACTACTCGCAGTTCGCCATCACACCAATCCACTAAAGCGATTGGCAAACGAACGATCGACAGCCCCCATCAGCGGCTTGTCAGCAGGTGACTACTCCCGAGCACTCTCCAACTGCACAGTAACCATGATACCCAGTCGTTAACCATTGATTAACATTCACCAGACCGATGCTGTTCTAAGGAATAGCATCAATCCCATGTGGGCACATGGTAGGGTTGCCTTACTTCTATCAGTTAAAGGAGTTCTCTCCCAGGGAAGAATCCTTACATAGGGTATGGCGTCCCATCCTTTTCGCCACGAGTCAAGACCCCAGCGTCAACAATCTCCCATGCGAAAGGATCTGTAAGGAGCCGTCCCTTTGGGTCCATGTCCACACCATGTTTCTAGGAGTTCGGACAAGGGCTAAGACCACAGGTCTCCATTTGCACGCTGGACCTAAAGGACGCATACTTCCAGCCCCAAACCATTCATCTTCTAGGAAGGATTGAAGATTCACTCTAGTCAAACAAGAAACACCAGTTCAGGGCAATGTGCTTCGGTCTTTACACAGCACCCATCCTGGACTCACAGGATCGGCTTCTGTCTCCACCGTTTCTGGACAACTAACTGACCTTAGCAGACTCTGTGTTAACTTTGCGTTAGCATTGGAACTTCTGAAGTCTTTTTACCAAGATTGGGTGATCATGGTAAACCTTTAGAAGTCTTCCCTACTTCCCTCTCAGAAAACTGATATATCTTGGAATGATTCTAGACACCAATCTCCACAAAACCTTCTCATCAAAGACAGGCGTAGAAAACTCACAAGACCCTTTCTCAAAACGAGAACTCCCAGCCCAGAGTGAATATTTTTTTCCTCGGACACCTATCATCTCTGGCCTGTCTAGCCTCCAACAGCTGCCTCAATATTCGTTCTCTCCAGTGGCGGCTTGAGTCCGATTGGAATCAGGCCTTCGATTCCCCAGACATTCTGATCCCCATGGGAACAGAAATTTGGACGAACCTCAAGGGATGGGTGTCAGTCGAGAATTTACAGAGTGGTATAACCTTCTCATCCTTCCCCTCCCCTCAGACTTGACGCTGTGCTTAAACACATCAAAGAAGGGAGGAGGGACCATAGTGCGGCACCACACGACCTCAGGCCTCTGGACAGAGTCCGAAAGTACCTTCACTTAAATCTCTTAAGAGGTGAAGGCTAACTTTCCAGTTCTTCAACAGCCTCATCAATTCCTAACGGGCCACTCAGTGATGGGATGAGTGACAACACCACTTAGGGGATCACATCAACAAGCAAGAAGGAACTTGCTCGCAGCCTCTTCCCATCTAACAGTATAAATACTAAGATGGGCCAAAGTCCGCTCGGTACTACTATCAGCCACTTCATTTCAGACTAGAGGAATGTGCTTGCTGACAATCTGTGCACAGCATTTCAGATAAGGTGTACCGAATGGTCTTTGGACCACCTTGTAGACGACAAATTCCCGACTTTGCGGGGTTCTCCAACTATGGATCTGTTAGCAACTCCCCTGAACCCCAGGCTTCCGCTGCTCCCCAGTCCTTGACCCCAAGGCTCTCAGGCAAGAAGCATGCCAACAACGGTGGGTACAACAACGACGTTTACGTCTCATCCCTGTTTTTGTTGGAAGAGAAGGGTACTCACCAAGGCTAGAACATTGGTCAGCCTCTCAAGGGCTCTCATAGCTCTGCTATGGCATTCCGCAGAACAGTTTCCATACCTTCTGCAGTTCCTGATAGAGCCTCCAAGAGAACCCTATCCACGTCACAGACAACCACACTTCGACATCTACCATAAGCTATAGCTTTGTTATGATTGTACGCCTGGAGAGTACCCAGTACCTCCTCTCTCACAGACACTTTTTGCAATAAGTTGCGAAGAGGATGACTGGGTATCTTAGGAATTTCTCAGCATCAGTCTACCAGGCAAAGTATAACGTCTTCTGTGGTTGGTGTCATGGGAAAGCGTGTCTCTCCACTTGATACCTCTATTCCAGCAATAGCAGAATCCTCAAGTATATGCAGGAGGAAAAGACCCCCTTTTCTGTTTCAGCAGGTAAAGACGATCACTCAAACTTGAGCCTCACCTTCAAACTGAAAGGAAGGGACACCCCTTCATCGCTAGATCTTTTCTAACTTATGCAGACTTACAACTTGCCTTTTCCTGGTCGTAATTGAGACCTCCCTCTCGGAACATGGTTCGAGTTCTCCTGTCTCTAAGGAGACCTCCTTACGTTCCACTTCACCAGGCAACAAATTTTCACCTGGTTTAGAAGACAGCTTTTCTACACACTTTGACAGCGGCCAAACGAGTCAAGGAACTTCATGGTCTCTCTTTCGACATCGCCCATTCATGAGAAAGGTGAAAGGCAACGTTCAGTTTCATCCCCTAGTATGTTGCGAGACACAGTCTCCAGAGGTGACGGATCCTAGACCACAAGTCTCCACTCAGTAACTGACGATCCAGATCATCTGTTACTGTACCCGGGATAATGTTTGAGGCTCTACCTCAAGAGAATGGCAACAGCCCACCCAGGTCCCTTCTCTTGTCATCAGCACTGGGAGAGACAAGAGGAGGATCCCCAAAACATCCTCTCTGCTGGATTCACAAAGTCATCAATTACGCTCTGAATCCAGATCCTCATCGAACACGTCGACCCACGATGTCAAGGGCATAGCTATGCCCCTGGCCCTTCTAAGCAGATTACTCTGTGACGCAGGTTCTACAAGCAAGGGTGATAATGCTCCAGCTGACTTTCACAACCATTCTCCTGCAAGACGTGACCCACAGGAACTCGATACAATCTCTATTGGTTCTGTGGTGGCTGCACAACAGCTGGTTGTATACCTCAATCTCCTTATTGGACAAGTAGCAGAAGGTTGAGGGCACTGTTACCTGGTTTTAGTCTGCATGAATTAAAAGATTTGACTGGCTCTTATTCTTTTCTTCATCCTCCCCTCTCATGGGGAAAGCAGCATCATGGGTTCTCTGCATAGGCTGACCTCAAACCACTGCAGGTAAATCATGCTCCCTTGTGTACCTAGTATTAAGCTAATACTGTTGTGTCCCCATACCCTGGTGAGGTGGTATTAGGAAACTCTTGGTTACAACAGTTTTTCCTACTAAAAGACTCGGAATAACTTTACCTAGACAGTAACACTTTTAAATAGCTCAACACAGCTTGCGTAGCAAGGTTTTAGCGAGGGGCAGGAACTCCTTGTTTTGAATACTAACATACTCAGATCAGGAGCCCCCGGGTAAAGCTAAAAGCCAGATTGGCAGGGACGTTCACCCTTCCTAATGGGTGAGTCACCCCTAAATAAGTAGCATAGATTTGTATTCCATTTACGGAACAAATGACAAATTCGTAGATAATTTGTATTTTTCCTAACAGTACAAACCTTATCTATTTATACACACTTACCCGCCAGCCCTATCCCCCTTGAAGTCCTACCTCCAAGCAAAGTGAGGTAAATCACCGGTGTGTGAGTGGGAGCGGTAGCAAGCTACCCCTCTACCCCCGCCAACTAGCAGTATGGGTAGTTAGCTAAATTTTAATGGCTTGTCATTTCAGCTCTGCAAAGATAATACCTCTAAATAAATAGCTAAGGTTTATATCATTAGGAAAAATACAAATTATCTACGAATTTGTCATTTTAACATACTGTATACGAGATTACCAAAATTATGTTAAGGCTACTTCCTTACAGAATAAGATGAGTTAAGATATTTTTTTTTATAGTAAAGTATAGTCTTTTTTGAAAAAAACGTAGCATATTTTGATTTCACTGTTCATCTCATTTTCCTTTCATGTGGCTGTTATACATGATTAGTTAGAGGATTTATTTTGATGATTCGTTTTATGTAAGAGAATTAGGCGCAGTTGAGTGAATGTACAGATATATAGAGATGATTGTGAGAAAAACATTAGGAGATTGGTTTCTAATAATTAAATAGGCAACATAGTGATAATTAGTGAAGAAACGAGTTGTTTATCTAGCATCAGGTTGCGTGGGGTTGTTGACAACGAAGGAGATTGTCGGAGTGAGAGTCACTGGATTGAATTCATTGTTATTGTTTTGCAAAGGTGGTGGGCGCACTCTCTTGTCTATATTAGTTAGGATGTTTTGTGTAGATAAGCCGACATATGGAATGGAAGGTAAATATAGTGTAAATTTATCAATACATAGACTTTAAAGGATATTATATAACATCTTTATTTTTAGGAAAATATCTTTGGAGAAGACCAAAAGTTTACTGACATGAACCAGAGTCATGTGGATGAAGATAACCCCACAGAGACAAGCCAACATGAGGAGTCTAAATCCAATAGTGTTGTTGAAGAGAAAAAAACTGAATTCGACTGTCGAAAGTATCGTCAGTTCAAAGTGACAGTTTATTTGGATATCAGAAATGTTGTTGGACATCTAATAAAGGTAAGTTGCTCATCCCTGTCTCATTACTTTATTTTATTTATGTGAAGAATAAATGCAATCCAGTATTTATACTGTAATTTCCATACAACAATATCCTTTTATTTCTTAATTTCACCTGAGGTTCACATGGCTTTCTCCTCAAACCTCACTCGTTTTGACATCCATCATTAAAAACTATAATTGTACGTTGCCCCTCACCTCAATAGCCTCGTCCCTAGTATATTATTGCTTATTATATGGTGTATGGCAATTAGCATGGCATCGGTAAGCCTTTTTAGTTTATTTGTTGTTTCTGTACAGCATAAATTAGTGTTCCATAGCAGTGGGAATTTTTAGATAGAGGGTTATAACCGTATTATTTAGCTTAAGCTTAATCACAGATGTATTCTGCTGGTTTTGAAGTGTGTGTGTTTTGATTATTTATGTTGGTTATTATTAGAAAATAAAGATACTCATTCCTTTTGCATCACGTGTTATGGGCAACAATGTGACTTAAATCGTAGGTGTTCAGAATGTTATAATCTACCTAACTCCCGCATGGAGGTATATATTAGGCTATTGTCTCCACAAGTTTGTAAGGAGGACTCCGAATGTAAGTAAAACGTAGATTTCAAATCGGGGGAGAATCCAGAGAAGACTAGACTATTTGATATCCTCTATTATCATATCTCCTGCTAATTGCTTCTCATTGTTCCATAAGAAAAGTAAGTTCTCCCTGATATCAGGAACATGTGACCATTGTTTCATCAATGTAAGCACACTTTTTGCAGTGTCAATTAATTTGATTTCTTCTTTTTCCTTCTGAATTGTACAAATCGTAAATGTCATACAATTGTAAATTTTTGACAGGGCGGCCACTCACGTGCCTTGATCATACTTCTTAATAATTCCTTTTTTCACTTCTTAAGATAATCATCTACTCCTCACCATTTTTCTTGAGAATCCTGGGGGCCATTGTCCAGATGCTTTACTGTTAATAATGTTAAAAATGGTAGTTTTGTATTGATTGGTTTTAACTAATGAGTTTAGTGAAAAACATTATTATGCACCTATAACATGCAATTCTGTTACTGCACTTTTATCTTTATTGCTGCATTGGATGCACTACTCAATCACATGAACTCAAATATTTAAGCCTAGGTCTCAGATCCCCAAGCTCACTTTACTTTACTTTGATAATGTATTTAGTAATTTACAAGAGTGTATTGTGAATATTTTGTACCTATATCTACAGCATAGTCAATGTATTACAGTTTATTTTTTAAGACCATGTATTTTCTAAGTAGTGAAGCAGGTATTCTTGCTGAAAACTACAAATGTAACTATTTAATTATTTTTAATTCTTTCATTAGCCTACAAGAATGCTATGATAATTAACATTATTTCAGACTAAAACTTTTATTGTTCATTTATTTATCAATGAATTTTTCATTCTTTTCCAGGATTGTACAGAAAATGATCCTCCATGCCCTACAGTTGCTTTAGATCGTTTAATATTTGAAATGAATAAGAGTTACAATGAGACGCAGTTACAAGTTGTAGTATCGCCCCTTATTCTTACGACATCAGACAGTTACACCAATCGTCCACATGCTCATCAGCATTTGCATACTGGCTTTCTTATGCTTTCTGGCCTTCAGGTTTGTAGCTTTCTCTATTAATGCTATTTTTATTTCAGTAAATATGAAATGATTATGAATAATGTAGATTAGCCTTTATTGTCATTATACAATACAATATTTTAGAGCTAACTGACATTCTATTAATTTAATTTTTCATAAAAAATCTTTATACTTTGGTAGATGCGGGGCCATGCAATGTTTAGTGCAGAAGAACGTACTTTAGATGAAGAAACACTGGAGTATGCATGGCTTGTAGAGTTAACAGTGGGTACTTTAAGTGGCAAGCTAACTACACCTCAGGTCAGTACTACAGTACAATATTACTAAATATTCTACCATTAAAACTATTTTATTTTACTCCCTTTATGTTCATCCCATGTATTTTAACCAATTTGTGGCTGTTCCTCTACAGATATTGTATCTATTCAATTTGATAATTTGCTCTCTGGGTTTTGAGCTTTGTGATTAGTGTTGTGTTCTTGTAAATTAATTAACAAGTTTTTATTTGTACCTATTTTAATGTTTAAGCAGAAAGATAATTTATCTAAAGTGATTTATTTACCTGTAATGCTTCATACTACGAATGTTGTATTCCATTTTGGTCACTCAACCTTTTAATTATGTTGGTTGAATCTAGGGATATCAGAACAATTGCAAAATGGGGATACAGAGATAAACTTATTCTTGGCCATTGCTAGACTTGCCTTCAAAAGTGTAGCCCAACCTTGTATTTTACTTGTCTTATTCTATACAAATAAACCATGTCAGTGAAATTTATATTATCATTATTATTATTAGTTAGTGTTGCTGTGGCCTATTGGTAACGTCTTTGGCTGGTGATCGCCAGACTGGGGTTTGAGTCCCGCTCAAACTCGTTAGTTCCTTTAGTGTCTATGAGTTACCATCCTTGTGAGCTAAGGAGAGGAGTTTAGGGGAGCTTACAGTTTTACCTGCTTAGTCTCAGCAGCCATTTCATTACCTGGCCCTCCCTGGTTCTAAGTTGAGTGGAGAAGGGGCTTGTGCTGATCATATGTATATATGGTCAGTCTCTAGGGCATTGTCCTTCTTGCTAGGGCAATGTCACTGTCCCTTGCCTCTGCCATTCATGAGAGCCACATAAAAACTTTAAACCCTGACTTTAAATGCAGTATGTTTTAGACTCAAGGAGTCCAACAGGGAAAAATAGCCTTTGACAAAATAAATTTTATATAGTATATGAAAAGTAATGAATAAAAACTATTAAATATCTTAAGATCAGTAACAATGTTAAACTAGATATGTCACATATAAACTGTGAAGAAAGACTCATGTCAAACTGTTCAACCCCCAAAAAAACATTCTCTGCAATTTTGAACTTGGGAAGTTCTACCGATTTAATTGCTTGATTAAGAAGATCATTCCACAATTTGGTCACTGCTGGAATAAAACTTCTAGAATACAGTAATACCTCTTGATAAAAAAGTTTCTGTATACGAAAAATTCATGATACGAAATATGAGAATATTTTTTGCCACATATTACGAAAAAAATTTCATGATACGAAACGCGATACGGTACAAGATTTGCCAGCTGCTGAGAATAATTTTAAGATTCGCCGCCAAACTGTAAACTCACCACCATTGTTCCTTCTCCCTTTGGTTATCTCCATATTCTGATGCTAGTGACCGCCGTAAGATCCTGCTCTCTTATTGGTCAACATTTTTCCAATCATGCATCTACTTATAGAAGTTCCTCGACCATATTGTTTTGGCAGCACTATCCTTCCCATTGAATTCATGTTGGTGATTTTTCTTTCGTACTTTTGTTAACTGTACATTACTGTATCATGCTGCATTTTCAACTCGTACATTATTAGCCATGGGTCCCAAGAAAGTTGCTGTTCAAGGAAAGAAGAAGAAGAGGCTTTCTATGGAGACAAAGCTGGAGATAAACAAGAAGTATTAGGCCGGCATGTGGTTGAGTGTGATTGCTAAGGTTTATGGCCGAAATCTGTTGCTGATAGGCACCATCCTTAAGCACAAGGAAGCCATCAAAGTAGCCACACCTTATAAGGGTATGACTTTTTTCCAGCAATAGGAGCCATGTCCATGATAAGATGGAAAGACTGCATCTCCTTTGAATTAAGGACAAGGAAATCGCTGAAGACACGATAACTGAGATAACAATCTGCCACAAGGCCAGTTCCATTTTCAGTGATCTTGGGCGTGCTCAGGCTGATGACGACGTAGGAGTAGGGACATTGCAGTAGGCACTCCCAGAGTTCAAGGCTTCTCGTGGGTGGTTTGAAAAATTCAAGAGACGGTCTGGCATTCCCTTCGGTGGTGTGGCATGGGAAGGCTGCCGGCTTGGACATGAAAGTGACCGAAGCCTTTATCAAGATGTTTGACAAATTAACTCAAGGAAAGCTGCAGTCCCCAGCAAGTCTTCAACTGTGACAAAACTAGGCTTCTTTTTTTATAAAGAAATTCCTTATTGGACTTACATCACGGTGGAAGAGGAGAAGCTACCTGGATATAAGCTTATGAATGACATGCTTACCCTTGCACTCTGTGCAAATGCCAGTTTGGATTGTTGCATTACTGTATGTTCTAATAATACTTCATTTACAAGTATCAGCAGTTATGTAAGGTTTTGAGTGATTCAAATGGTTGTACTGTATTTCATTGTGGTTAGTACAGTTTAGCATTATAAAATTTAATGTGATGTTTTTTTGTAAGGCTTGGAACGAATTAGGCGATTTACGTGTAAAACGTTACTCATCATACAAAAAAATCATGATATGAAAGCTACTCTAGAACTAATTAATTTTCTATCTAGAGGAATTACTGTATTGTGAAGTTTTGAGTCTTAAGATGGAGAACGCAATACTGTATACCTAGTATTATATATAGGATTGTTCAGTCTGGGAAGAGCCTAATGCAAAGTCAGAATTATGAAAAATTATGCAACATGCATAACGGTGCCAGAGATTAATATTCAGATCAGGAATAAGAAATTTAATAGACAGCAGGTTTTTGACCATCAAATTAAGATAAGAGTTGGCAGCTGAAGACCACAGAGTAGAATAATACTGGAAACAAGGTAGAGTGATGGAATTGAAACATTTATTCCAGATGGATTGATAGCTGAAATTCTTAATATACTCTCTCACTAAGCCATTTTTGTGCAATTGAAGAAGAAACAGACCAAATATGTTTCTCAAAAGTAAATTTGCAATGAAGAATCACAACTTAAATTTCAAAGTCATATACAGTTAAAGAAATAATATCAATGCAGAGATGTGGGTGTTAAGGAGCCAGTGTCCTCTACCTATTTACTATTATACTTTTAAGTTTTGTTAGGGTTCAACATCATGCCCCTTAGCGTTTCCTATAAGTTCTATGGGCTTTTGGCTAGAGCATCTGCTAAAGTGAAATACTGATGGACCATTGCTGTTATTAAATGAATCTCGTGGAAGAGAAAATTCTAGACATAATAGTACAGGTTTATAAGAAGAAACTTGCCGTTTGTTTTTTGCCGAGTCTACATGAAACCGTTGCCAACTGTCATCCAGAATATGATGTAACCAATCAGCTTGTACTGAAACTATTTTTATTGATTATTATTATTATTATTATTATTATTATTATTATTATTATTATTATTATTATTATTAGCTAAGATATAACCCAGTCAGGAAAGAAAATTAGGAAATAAACACACTAGAAGAGTAGTAATACATACATACATACATATACCAAGGCACTTCCCCCAATTTTGGGGGTTAGCCAACATCAAACAAATGAAACAAAAACAAAAAAGGGGATATCTACCCTCTACATTCCTCCCAGCCTAACAAGGGACTCAACCGAGTTCAGCTGGTACTGCTAGGGTGCCACAGCCCACCCTCCCCCGTTATCCACCACAGATGAAGCTTCATAATGCTGAATCCCCTACTGCTGCTACCTCCGCAGTTATCTAAGGCATCGGAGGAAGCAGCAGGGCCTACCGGAACTGCGTCACAATCGCTCGCCATTCATTCCTATTTCTAGCACGCTCTCTTGCCTCTCTCACATCTATCCTCCTATCACCCAGAGCTTCCTTCACTCCATCCATCCACCCAAACCTTGGCCTTCCTCTTGTACTTCTCCCATCAACTCTTGCATTCATCACCTTCTTTAGCAGACAGCCATTTTCCATTCTCTCAACATGGCCAAACCACTTCAACACATTCATATCCACTCTAGCTGCTAACTCATTTCTTACACCCGTTCTCACCCTCACCACTTGGTTCCTAATCCTATCTACTCGAGATACACCAGCCATTCTCCTTAGACACTTCATCTCAAATACATCCAATTTCTGTCTCTCCATCACTTTCATTCCCCACAACTCCAATCCATACATCACAGTTGGTACAATCACTTTCTCATATAGAACTCTCTTTACATTCATGCCCAACCCTCTATTTTTTACTACTCCCTTAACTGGCCCCAACACTTTGCAACCTTCATTCACTCTCTGACGTACATCTGCTTCCACTCCACCATTTGCTACAACAACAGACCCCAAGTACTTAAACTGATCCACCTCCTCAAGTAACTCTCCATTCAACATGATATTCTACCTTGCACCACCTTCCCTTCTCGTACATCTCATAACCTTACTCTTACCCACATTAACTCTCAACTTCCTTCTCTCACACACACTTCCAAATTCTGTCACTAGTCGGTCAAGCTTCTCTTCTGTGTCTGCAACCAGTACAGTATCATCCGTAAAACAACAACTGATTTACCTCCCATTCATGGTCATTCTCGTCTACCAGTTTTAATCCGCGTCCAAGCACTCGAGCATTCACCTCTCTCACCACTCCATCAACATACAAGTTAAACAACCACAGCGACATCACACATCCCTGTCTCAGTCCCACTCTCACCGGAAACCAATCACTCACTTCATTTCCTATCCTAACACATGTTTACTACCTTTGTAGAAACTTTTCATTGCTTGCAATAACCTTCCCCAACTCCATATAACCTCATCACATTCCACATTGCTTCCCTATCAACTCTATCATACGCTTTCTCCAGATTCATAAACGCAACATACACCTCCTTACCTTTTGCTAAATATTTCTCACATATCTGCCTTACTGTATAAATCTGATTCATACAACCCCAACCTCTTCTAAAACCACCCTGTACTTCTAGGATTGCATTCTCTGTTTTATCCTTAATCCTATTAATCATTACTCTACCATACACTTTTCCAACTACGCTTAACAAACTAATACCTCTTGAATTACAACACTCATGCACATCTCCCTTACCCTTATATAGTGGTACAATACATGCACAAACCTAATCTACTGGTACCATTGACAACACAAAACACATTAAACAATCTCACCAACCATTCAAGTACAGTCACACCCCCTTCCTTCAACATCTCAACTCTCACACCATCCATACCAGACGCTTTTCTTACTCTCGTTTCATCTATTGCTCTCCTCACTTCATCTAATGTAATCTCTCTCTCATTCTCATCTCCCGTGAACAAATAAAATAGTACATACATACATATACCAAGGCACTTCCCCCAATTTTGGGGGGTAGCTGACATCAACAAATGAAACAAAACAAAAAGGGGACCTCTACTCTCTACGTTCCTCCCAGCCTGACAAGGGACTCAACCGAGTTCAGCTGGTACTGCTAGGGTGCCACAGCCCACCCTCCCCTGTTATCCACCACAGATAAAGCTTTATAATGCTTAATCCCCTACTGCTGCTACCTCCGCGGTCATCTAAGGCACCAGAGGAAGCAGCAGGGCCTACCGGAACTGCGTCACAATCGCTCGCCATTCATTCCTATTTCTAGCACGCTCTCTTGCCTCTCTCACATCTATCCTCCGATCACCCAGAGCTTTCTTCACTCCATCCATCCACCCAAACCTTGGCCTTCCTCTTGTACTTCTCCCATCAACTCTTGCATTTATCACCTTCTTTAGCAGACAACCATTTTCCATTCTCTGAACATGGCCAAACCACTTCAACACATTCATATCCACTCTAGCTGCTAACTCATTTCTTACACCCGTTCTCACCCTCACCACTTGGTTCCTAACCCTATCTACTCGAGATACACCAGCCATACTCCTTAGACACTTCATCTCAAATACATTCAATTTCTGTCTCTCCATCACTTTCATTCCCCACAACTCCGATCCATACATCACAGTTGGTACAATCACTTTCTCATATAGAACTCTCTTTACATTCATGCCCAACCCTCTATTTTTTACTACTCCCTTAACTGCCCCCAACACTTTGTAACCTTCATTCACTCTCTGACGTACATCTGCTTCCACTCCACCATTTGCTGCAACAACAGACCCCAAGTACTTAAACTGATCCACCTCCTCAAGTAACTCTCCATTCAACATGACATTCTACCTTGCACTATCTTCCCTTCTCGTACATCTCATAACCTTACTCTTACCCACATTAACTCTCAACTTCCTTCTCTCACACACCGTTCCAAATTCTGTTACTAGTCGGTCAAGCTTCTCTTCTGTGTCTGCAACCAGTACAGTATCATCCGCAAACAACAACTAATTTACCTACCATTCATGGTCATTCTTGTCTACCAGTTTTAATCCGCGTCCAAGCACTCGAGCATTCACCTCTCTCACCACTCCATCAACATACAAGTTAAACAACCATGGCGACATCACACATCCCTGTTTCAGCCCTATTCTCACCGGAAACCAATCACTCACTTCATTTCCTATTCTAACACATGCTTTACTACCTTTGTAGAAACTTTTCACTGCTTGCAACAACCTTCCACCAACTCCATATAACCTCATCACATTCCACATTGCTTCCCTATCAGCTCTATCATACGCTTTCTCCAGATCTATAAACGCAACATACACCTCCTTACCTTTTGCTAAATATTTCTCACATATCTGCCTTACTGTAAAAATCTGATTCATACAACCCCTACCTCTTCTAAAACCACCCTGTACTTCTAGGATTGCATTCTCTGTTTTATCCTTAATCCCATTAATCATTACTCTACCATACACTTTTCCAACTACACTCAACAAACTAATACCTCTTGAATTACAACACTCAAATAAAATAGTAATGAAATTTTATTTGTTCATTAAATAAAATAGTAATGAACAAATAAAATAAAATTTTATGAACAGTAACAACATTGAAATAAATATTTCATATATACACTATAAAAACTTTAAAAGAACAAGAGGAAGAAAAATTAGATAGAGTAGTGTGCCCAAGTGAACCCTACCTCAAGACAGTGGAACACTACCCAAGACTAGAGAACATTGGTTTGATTTTAGAGTGTCCTCCTAGAAAAGCTGCTTACCATATCTAAAGAGTCTCTTCTACCCTTACCAAGAGGAAAGTAGCCACTGAACAATTACAGTGGATTAGTAAACCCTTTGAGCAGAGAAGAGTCATTTGGTAATCTCAGCGTTCTCAGGTATATGAGGACAGAAGAGAATGTGGAAAGAATAGGCCAGACTATTTGGTGTATATGTAGGCAAAGGAAAAATGAGTCATAAGTAGAGAAAATTATCTAATGTAGTACTGTCTGGCCAGTCAAAGCACCCAATAACTAGCGGTAGTATCTCAATGGGTGGTTGGTTCCCTGGCCAACCTTCTTTAATAATAGTTGCATCTATGTACACACTTCCACAGGAACCATACGATATGCTAGAGAGAATCGGTATAAACGTGGTTGTTGGTTCGTACAAATTTGAGAAAACTTCAACTATGGTCCCAATTCTATTATCAAGAAAATATGTCTTAAGTCAATATACTTGAAACAACTGTATTCAAGGACTTCCCTTTTTTTTTACATGACAATGGATTAAAGAGAATTAGCTTGTTTAGGTTCAATAAAAGTTTGGTGGTTAATTTGTTTATAAATTATACAAAGAAAATGTATTAACAATGGACAGAAAGCAGAATTAGTAGGCTCATTTTACACATGGGTACAACAATTTATTCACTTATGAAACTATTAGAAAATTTCAGATATGAGTCGTCTCAGAACCAGCATTCGATGACATAAGAGAATAAAACTTATTACAACTTACCTGAATCAATCTGTACAGATATAATTCTGCAGTAAGTTTATTCAAAGATTAAAACAGAGAGACCTCACCTGAGTCTGTTTCTCCTTTTTCCTCCTCTCCTTCAGCATGTTGAGCCATATAGTTACCAACACTTACATTAACATTGCTAGGTAGAGTTCAAGACAAGCTAATGGTAGAGTTTACACCAAGCTGATCCTCACTCCCATTCAGAATGGGGTACAATCAGTCTCCATTCTAGTCAAAGCTTTTATAAAGAATTTAATAAGAGCGACCCGGCTCACGGTAACCTTCGATATACCACAGTATTGATAAAAGTAAATAGAGGTTATTCATGATCACTTACTTGAGTGATTGGAGGCATATAAGTGTTTGGACTGCTATCCTTGTCTTCTGTCTTGGAATCCAGTGGTCATAAAGAACTGAGTGAATCGCAGATTGAGAGTATCTTGCAGTAGAGGGACCTAAAGTAATTGAGAGCGAGGTTCAAGGAGAGGGTATCGACTCTATAATGCACTGTGTACCAACAGAACCCATACTGAGTGGTACACCAGAACTGCTTGGCAAAACTTGGGGAGTTAGTCTAGGATTTGAAACAGAGCAGATTAGGTTAGGGTCACCACCTTTGCCTAAAGCCTCATTTAACCCTGGATAGGTGTGGTGTTCCACCAACTTATATAGGTGTGATAGGGTTGAGGTCGACCCCAGTTCAGAAAAATAACAATTATAAATGTATTTGTGCATCAATCTTTATTCTTGCCTTGGCTGAAAAAAATTCAAGGAATGGTGAAAACATCTGAAAAGCTATATAACACCCACTGAGATTTTAAATACTGTATTTATTGCAAATGGATTAAAAAAGAATATGTATAAGATAAAAACTAAAAAAAATTAAAAGAAGACAAATATACATAAAGTATATACAAAAACAAATTTAAGTAGTCATTCCCAAAGAGTTGGATAACAATTTGTGACAGCCAGAAGGGGGCCGGTGACCCACAGAAACTATTATGTGAAATGAGGCAAAAGTATTAGCTTTCTAGCTAAAAAGTTGTCAGAAATTCACTAAAGTGAGAAGCAGAAGAGCTGGACTAGAGTGCATTTTGCCACAACAGTGGCATGTAAACCACTGGTCCGTGTAGATCGATGTCCTCCGCATACTTGACAGCTGATGCTCTATGGAAAAAAAGATGTTTTTATACATACCCTAGGTGTCAAGCTCAACCCACCACACCTAGCCAAGGTTTTAAATGCACAAGCATAAGAAAATCAGCATACTGTAGTGTTCGAAACTCATTACAATGAATTACTACAAGTGTTGTAATAACTGGCATGACATCAGCAACCTTACTTACACAGTAGTCAACTAGCCTAGTATTTTCTGGTGTTTCCCCTGAATTGAACAAATATTCTTTCATGACTTGAATCTTATGAATAGGCATTAACTAAAGATAATCCTTCATCAAAGGAACTGAGAGGGAACTAGATTCCTCACAACACACAATATTCCCTGTATTTTAACACATAGAATGAAGATCATTAGCATCCATCAATAAATTGCTAGAACAACTCTCATAAGAGGACAGAGAAACCAGAAGACACCCCTTAATAATCTTTGATAATTAATAAAGAATTTTTATTGACCTTCTTTAAACACAAAATCACAATTAGGAGTATGGGCAGAGCTGTTAACTTTATACAGTAATTTGACAACTAGAAAATTTTAAGAAAAAAGGCTTTGGCTTACCCACACTATAGTATTTCCATACACCACTACATGATCTCAATACTACACTAGAATGAAATATCTATGAAAAGGAAAGAAAGTGGGAAAATTTTTTAGTTCTAGGCTAGATGTTTAAATTTAACCAGTTTCGAGAGAGAAGCTATTTGAAAGTCAGGTGTATATATGAATAATTGATTTTATTAAAATTCCATAGAGTATTTGAAGGTAAGTATGTAAATACAGGATCGGGGTTTAAGAATCATGGTTTCCTATCTTTATATTATAAGGATCTTGGCAAAAAGCTTTGTGCAAACATATTAAACCTACAGAAATGCTTTTTTAAATGTGATAGCTTAATAATTCAAGGTACTAATACACATATCTGATATTTTTTTTTCAGCTCCAGTATATTTTAACTGCTGTTGAAGCTTTTCTGCTGACAGTGGAAGACATGGAAAATCGCTTGCGCCACCCACGTCCTCACCTATTTTGTTATCATGGTACTCCTCAGCCTCAATGTATACACACAACTGCTGAGCACTTTTGTCCAACAACAGATGTTATTAAATACAAGATGGTGCGTGCTTCAATTGATGGCCTAAGTCTCAACTTGGTAGAGTCTGGAACTAACCTTAGTTTACAGGTAAGAATATTTATGTCCCTCTAGGTAAATGTTTCTTCATTAAAGCTGATGTGAGATAAAGATTTTTATGAAAGGAAGTATTTGGATTGTTTTAATGAGTTAAAAGTTTTGAAAGATAAATTATTGTCTTATAGTACTGTATTACCAAAATAGTTGGCCCAGGAAACAATTTTTTTTATTTGAATAGCTGATATTCACTGCATTTGGATAGTGTTTATTTGGAAGATTATTTTGTAAAGAAATGGCATCTCTCCTTTTGTTTAAAGTACCAAGCAAAGGAGTTTTAATTGTTGTTTTCCTATACAAACAGGTATACCCAATACGCATAGCTACATGTAATCTTCATGGACAGCACACAAGGTCTGGCATTACTGCTCATATCCAAAATATTAGTGCCCGAAATTACATATGTGGCCAGCATGGTTTGAAGGAAGGTGGTGGACGTGGCGAAGCTGCTTCAACCTGTGGCACATCAACTAGTGGAATGGGTTGTGGCCTCGGCTTTAGTGATGTTTATTCAGATGTTTGGTTAGAAGCTGCTGCTGTTACCTTGGGACCTGTATATGTAGATGCAGCTACCAGTATGGATGTTCTTTATCATGACATGCAGGTTATACAACACAAGTAAGTCCATCACTGTGGTTTTATATTTTGTATTTTTCATTATATCAGTTTGGTTTTGTAATTATAAAATCATTCAGTTTGAAGAAAAAGGGTCTTCCAGAATACATGCCAAAAATATTCTATAGTACAGTATTGCTAATAGAATTTATTTATTTCTGAGAAATATATCTATGACACTGTAAATGAGACATACTTTTCAGTTCTTTGGATTGAAAGTTATAAGAAATAATTTTTTTATTTATTTGACATGATTAACATGAGGAACATGGCCTATTTCTTTTTAAATATAGTTATTAGGAGTATTAACAAGACCCTTGAGTTAAGAATCCTCCCTCACACCCTTCTTGTCATTTTTGCATTATGGTAAAGGAAGGTCACTACCTTAAAACATTTACAGCATTTTAACTTCATTTGTTTTTTATGAATTCTTACTGTATTGAAGTTTTCTTCTTTTAGGACAAATAAGTGTTAATCTGAAAGTAGTTCTTAGCTAGTGTTGATGATGATTATAATCTGGAGTTTAATGATATCTGTAATTCTCTTTTGTTTTGTTTATAATTTATATTTTGTTTCTCATTCTTCAAGTAATTTTACAGCATTTCCGATATTTAAGTGATGTTAAGATTATCATTATGATTCATTATCGTTATGGGTAGTGAAGTGTGTTTGATATAATCTTCTCCCAGTTGTTGTTGTTTCTTAAATAGAAAGCTGGTATATAAGCTTTAATTCTGACATGAAATTAGTATTTTAACTTTTCCTCATAATGATGATATGGGTGCATGCATAGGTCTACTATGTGAGGTAGTTATAGTAACAATCCTCTTTCTGTAAATACTGTACTGATATATTTTTACATGGATAATAATTTGATTACTGCAGTAATTGGGATTCATCACTATCCTAGCATAATTATCCATTTTTGTGATAATAAACATATTTGTTCACATATGTTTTTGAAGTGTTATAGGAATTGGGTAGTTATGATGGTGTATCCAGTTCATCTATAGATATTTAGCTGCTTTTATGTCAGTGTTTTATCTTTCATTCCTTTTTGTTCCAACACGAATACTTACCTCGAACTACTTTCTTAGGAGTTACCTGTAATCTCCTCTCTACCGACCAGAGCTTTGTGTAGTATACCCTAAACCCGTTTTCTATGGAGGGCTAACTCGGGAGTAAGAGAACGTGCCCCGAGGGTAGCTTTTGCGCTAGGTCGAGGTCCGCTTGGGTCGTGAGCGTCAGTAAGTTCTCTGGTCGCGACGTGACACCACGTCGCTCTCGTCTCTCTCGACCCTTTGTGTCCGCCGCGTGTATCCCACGTGTTTACCACGTGGTAACTTGTGCTTATCCCTTGTGTTCCTGTGCGTTCACTACCCTTCCTTGTGCTTCCCAAGTGTATTCCTTTGATTCCCTGCGTTCCTGTGTCTTGTGTTTGTGCGTTATGGAGCAGATCTGCCATTGTCCTGGGCCTAGAGCCGGAAAATCGTGTGGAGCGTTCCTCTCCAAACCTGAAGTGGATCCTCACTCCCTTTGCTCTTCCTGTAGGGGCAAAGTTTGTTCGCCTTCGGATACATTCCTCGAGTGTGTTGGTTGGAGTGAAATTCAGTGGGTGCGTTACGGCACGAAGAAAAAGAAATCGTCGAAACGTTCACCCAGAAAATCTAGTGTTTCTTTGCCGCTACCGTCGCCCAGTGAACGGTCCGACGGGGCTTCTGTCTCTCCTTCCCCTACCCAGAGTAGGGGACGAGGTAAGTCCGTTGTGGGGAAAGAGCCGGGCGTTCTTCCCCAGGAGTCTGGTGAGTGTGAAGTGGGAGTTGCGGGACCTTCTCGGGCTAGTGAAGAGCCTGGTAGTGCTGTGTCAGGGAGTTCTGGAGACTCGGCCCTTGTGCTTGGGGGGCACGTTTCCTCCGATGACCCCTTATGGTGTAGCAATGTTGTTTCTGTGTCTTCGACCCCTTCGTGGGCCTGTGTTTCAGGTTCTTCAGCAGGCGGCGACAACCAGGGTAAGTTAGGCTCCGCAATGAGTGATGCCTTCGGATGGAAGCTTCCTAAAACGCCAGGTAGGTCCCCTATGCGGATGGAAGAGGGCCTGGATACCTGGCTCCCTAGTGTTGGGCGCCAACCCTCGTTCCCAACGCCTCTCACGGAAGTCCCGGAAACCTTCCTGCAACCCTCTACCTCGGGTACGCAACGAGTCGCGAAGTCCCCCGCGGCCCCCGCTTCGGCCCGCCGTACGGTGGGTACGGTGACGTCGGGCTCTTCGGATGGCGGGGAGTCTTTCTCCTCGGGAGAGGAAGCCAGGAGGAAACATCGGCGTCGGAGGGAGCGGTCCAGGAGCAGGCGTTCCCGCTCAAGATCCCGTTCCAGGTACAGCAGGAGGCGGTCCCACTCTCCACGGAGGAAACACAGGAGCAGTAGGTCACCCGATGGTGATTGGGTTTTCGTACCCCGTAAGTCGGAGATACAGTGTTCCCCGGACCGGCGGTCCAGGGATTTCTCGCCAAGGAGACCATCCTCCAGACATTGTTGTGACCCTCGCAGGGAGAAACACGAGAAGGCCTCTGCAGGCAGGCGTAAGACCGCGAAGCCTCCGGTTCACCCCGCCCAGCGGGGGGGACCCCGCTTCCTTACGGGCAGCCTGGCCGAATCAGCCCAGCTGGTGCGGCCCTCGGACTTTAAGGAACGGTTCCCGCTGTCGGGTCAGCCCACGGGATCCGCGTCCTCGTCCCCCAGAGAGCATGATCGGACGCTAGTCCTTGCCGGTTCGGCGATGCCTGTCCTATCCCCCGTCCCTGGTGTGGAGGTCTCCGCCGGGGAGGACCAGTACCGCTGCAGGGGAGTGCCTGTTGTGCCAGGACCAAGGCGCCCGGTGGGAGTGCCCGGTGACCCTGCTCCCCGGGCCCAAGTCGAGGCTTCGGCCGACGGTAGGGAAGGTTCCCCGATGGAGGACTCGGCCTATAGAAAAGTAATTAGTCTGATCAGGAGACATCACAAGATCGAAGAACCGGCTGCTACTGATGAGGACTAGTGGAGGTCCAGCCTTATCCGGTTGATTCAGGCCCCTGTCCAACCAAAAGCCTCCCTGGCACTTCCTGTGGCCCGAGATCTCGTCCTGGGACGAGAGCACGTTTATAGAGTGGTGCCAGGCAAGGCCAAAGCTCCCAAGACGCAGAGCTCTTCGAAGTTGCTTCAGGGGCTCAAAACGCAGAGCAGGGTCTATGTGCCAGAAGGACAACGGCCGGGAGCCTGCAAAGTGGAACCTGCTCTCGACATTCTGGGACAGGGCGCCTCAGAGGACAGAGCCTCTTCAGCCCCGGTCTGTTTTTCTCCATCGGAGGCTGCGATGATGGAGGAAATGTCTAAGGACCTAGTGCACGTCTCCTCTTGGCTAGACTGGTGGGCTTCCACATTAGTAGGTGTGCAAGCTACTTATGACCCGACAGACCCGGAACAGCAAAGCCTCCTGAGGGAGCTTATCACCTCCGGGGGCAAGACTCTTAAGTTCCTCACTTACCAGTCTCTCGCCCTGTCAACGAACTGGGTGCTTCGCAAGAGGGACACCATCCTGGCGAAGCTTTCCAGGAAGGTCCCAGACAGAGAGGCGAGGGCCATGAGGAGCCTTCCTTTGTGGGGTGACTCCTTGTTCCCCTTAAAGGAGTTGGAAGAGATCATGGAGAAGGTGGCTAAGAGGAAGGAAGTAAACGCGCCCAGGCCTACGCCGGTAAGGAGACCTCCCTACAAGAGGTCAGTCTCAGACAGTGCCGCGATGCCTCAGGCCCCTCCTAGCATGACGAAGAGAGAGGCCCCTTCTTCCTCTTGGGCCTCAGTGCCTCAGCCCCCCCGTAGAGGAGCCCCAGCAGCTTCAGCCTCCTTTAGGACAGGTTATTCTGCCTCCAGGAGAGGCCGTTCAGGCCGCTCCTCCAGGAGGAGATAGAGTGGGAGGCCCCCTATTCCTGCCCAAGCCTCAGGTTGGGGGATGCCTCAGACTATATTGGCAAGCATGGAAAGCTCACGGAGCAGAGCCCTGGACAGTGTCCGTATTGAAGGAGGGCTACAGGTTACCGTTCTTAGCAGAACCTCCCCCTCTAATTCCGGCCAGCCGGTCGGAGTGGTTGGTACCCAAGGACCCGTTGAAGAGGGCCGCCCTTCAAGAGGAGGTGTCCACCATGTTGGAGAAGGGCGCCATGGAGGAGGTCCTACACCCAGGACCAGGTTTCTACAGTCGGCTGTTCCTGGTGGAAAAAGCGACAGGGGGTGGAGGCCGGTGATAGATCTGTCAGCTCTCAACAAGTTCATAAGGAAGACAGAGTTCAAAATGGACACTCCGAAGAAATCAGTCCTGCTGTCCTTGAGGGAGAAAGATTACATGATGACCATAGACCTCAAGGACGCTTACTTCCAAATTCCGGTCCACCCCTCGAGTCGAAAGTTTCTCCGGGTGAAATGGGGTACCCAGATCCTGCAATTCAAGACCCTTTGCTTCGGTTTGTCAACAGCTCCCCAGGTATTCACGAGAGTCTTCACGACAGTCTCAGTGTGGGCCCACGAGCGAGGCATTCGCCTCATCCGGTACCTGGACGACTGGTTGCTTCTTTCCTCCTCGAAGGACGTCTTGAAGGAGCAAGGGATGAAACTTCTCCAGTTTTGCAAGGGTCTGGGTATCATGATCAACCCGTAAAAATCGAACCTATCCCCCTCCACCAGAATGACCTATTTGGGGATGACACTGGATACCCTTCTAGGAAAAGCATTTCTGTCGAAGGACAGAATAAGCAATCTGATGGAGATCCTTTGTCCGTTCCTGTCGGGGCAACCCAGGAGGGCGAAGGACTGGCAAAGACTAATAGGGCATCTGGTGTCGTTGGAAAAACTGGTTCCCCAGGGGAGACTCAGACTCAGAGCCGTCCAATGGAACCTGAAGAACCTCTGGTCCCAACTGGACTCGCAACAGAAACTAATCCCAGTCCTACCAAACACAATACCCTCCCTGGAATGGTGGCATTGCCGGTCGAACTCGCTCAAGGGGATGCCCTTCGCGAACGACCCTCCCGAGTTACTTCTTTTCACAGATGCCTCCAACCAGGGATGGGGAGCCCATCTCCTCAATGGGACGGTGAGAGGAAACTGGATGGACGGGGAGAAGGACCTACACATCAATGTCCTAGAGTTGAAGGCAGTCCAGAAAGCTTGCCTGCACTTCGTCGATCTACTAAGGGGAAACACTGTGGCGTTGATGTGCGACAACGCCACAGTGGTAGCGTACATAAAGAAACAAGGAGGTTTGAAATCAAGGGAATTGTGCGATCTCGCCCTAGAGATCCTAGATTGGGCAGAAACGAACCAGGTTGTGTTATTGGCAAGGTTCATCCCCGGGAAGAAGAACGTTCTAGCCGACGATTTCAGCAGGATGGGTCAAATAGTAGGGACAGAATGGTCCCTCCTTCCAGAAGTAGCCAAACTCATCATCCAGCGTTGGGGTTCCCCGGTGATGGACCTCTTTGCAACCAAACTGAACGCGCAACTTCCCGTGTATTGTTCTCCTGTCCCAGACCCAAGGGCAGCCTTGGAGGATGCCTTTCAGGACAAGTGGGACAACCTAGACGTGTACGCTTTTCCCCCCTTCACGTTGATAAGGCAAGTACTCAACAGAGTAAGGACTGCCCGAAACTTAAGGATGACTTTGGTAGCGCCCTGGTAGCCGGAGAGAGAGTGGTTCGCAGACCTAAAAGACCTGGCGAGTCATCCTCCGTGGCCACTCCCCGACGGGTCAGATCTTCTACGACAGCCGCACTTTCTCAGGTTTCACGACAATCCACAGTCTCTACGCCTTCACGCCTGGAGACTATCGAGCGGCTCCTGAAGAAAGAAGGCTATTCAGCAACTATGGCTAAGAGGATGTCGCTATACCTGAGAAGGTCGTCGGCAGCGGTCTACCAAGCGAAGTGGGCCTCTTTCACGAAGTGGTGCGCTTCGAGACGCATTAAGCCCCTCAAAGCCTCGGTCCCAGACATAGCAGACTTTCTGGTATATCTCAGGGACGAGATAGGAATGTCAATCCCAGCTATAAAAGGAGTGCAAGCTGCCTTGGGTCAAGTCTTCCTTCTGAAGGGCATCGACCTGGGTTCCTCTAGACACATCTCGATGCTTGTCAGGAGCTTTGAGCAGTCCTGCCCCCCACAAGCAGTTAGGGTGCCTCAGTGGGACTTAGCTAGGGTCCTGAAGATGTTAAGTGGCCCCCCCTTCGAGCCAATGAAAGATATCGTAGACAGGGATCTCACTCATAAGACAGTCTTTTTGCTAGCCTTGGCTTCCGCAAAAAGAGTAGGGGAGATCCATGAGCTGTCTTATGACGTCTCTCATTCGAAGGGGTGGAAAGAGATCTCTTTCAAGTTCGTTCCTTCATTTGTGGCGAAAACCCAGAACCCAGCTGTCTGGGACCCAAAATTCAAAGGTTTCTCTTTACCAGCTATCCCTAGGATGGGGAATAATGAGGGTTTGAGATTATGCCCGGTCCGTGCCATTAGAAAATACCTTGAAAGGACTGCTCATCTCCGGCCAGGCATCAAGAGCCTTTTCGTCTCCACAGGTGTCACTAAGAAACAGGTATCGAAGAATACCATTTCCTTCTGGTTGAGACAAGTTATTGCCAGGGCCTACAGGGAAGAAGGACTGGCCTTACCAGGCGCCCCCAAACCCCATGACATCAGGGGTCTGAGCACGTCCTTAGCCTTTGAGAAAAACATGGCAGTGGGTTAGATCCTCCGTGCAGGTACCTGGTCGAACCAATCAACCTTTACTGCCCATTACCTCAAGGACTACTCAAGGAGGTCCTTAGACGGGTTCTCCATTTGAACAATCATCTCCGCGCTCCAAGTGATTTAACGGTAAAAGCCCCAGGCTCAATCGTGGATAGCAAACCGGGAGACACAGGTTCGTTCCCTTTCACCCTAATCCCCGTTTTTTCCCTATCCTTATCGGAGATAACCCTCTTGTAACCATTGGATAACACGTTCTCTGCAACTGCGTTACTGGATTCAACATCAGAAGAAGTTTTCAAAGGTTGAGTACTTAGACACTAACGTGAGCTCTTTGTGTAGTTACCCTATCGTCCGTTTTCCTGATATTTTTTGTTCTTATACCTAGGCCTCTTGGCTTCCGCTTGCTGGGTCTGAGGGTCAGGAAGGCACTCCCACCTCCTAAAGTGTAAGTCTCCTAAGAAAGTAGTTTGAGGTAAGTATTCGTGTTGGAACAAATAAAAAATTTTAAGTAATTTTTATTTTTCCTAACATACTTACCGAGAACTACTTTCGGGTAATGGCCCTCCCTTCCTTCCCCGAGTGCCTCTCTGCCCTTGCGAGAATTGTGCAACATCTGAAGAACTTACTGACGCTCACGACCCAAGCGGACCTCGACCTAGCGCAAAAGCTACCCTCGGGGCACGTTCTCTTACTCCCGAGTTAGCCCTCCATAGAAAACGGGTTTAGGGTATACTACACAAAACTCTGGTCGGTAGAGAGGAGATTACAGGTAACTCCTAAGAAAGTAGTTCTCGGTAAGTATGTTAGGAAAAATAAAAATTACTTAAAATTTTTGATATTTCACAAAAATTGCTGTTAATCATAATTGGCCCTTTGTTTCTTCACTAACAATTATCTTTCGGCAAACCGGGAAGGTTAACCATTAGCATTTTAATGCAAGGTGACAACCCTACCTGACCACTATATTGGGGAGTGTAGGGGCTGGTTGGGTATATCCAGCCACCTATATCTACTCGCTCATCGGTGAACTATGTCACTTTTTTTCTTTTCGCTCGGAGAGAGTAGCATTGATCGCCGATCACCAGCTTATCAATCGTGAATATCCAGTTCGCCGATCGTCAGCTCACCGATCTCTAATACAGCTATTCCTTAGGCAATCACCGATTTTAGTTTGCCAATCGTCATATCACCAATCCCCATCTTGCTGATTGCCGATCGTTCAAATCCTGTCCACGGGAGAGTCTTCCTTCATCTGTTCCTGTCTCCCCTTTGCATGATTCTTGCAGCAGGAATTGGATTTGTCCATTCGCGTCTTTCATTTGGTTTCTCAAGCAACACCTTGTGTTATCATTCAAATTGAGATAGAACTCATTGAAGGGAAGCATGAGTGCTGCCTGGAGATTCTCCTCCAGGTGTTGGAATTTCCACTTCTGAGGGAGTCTCTACACAAGCCGCTGTTCGGCAATCATCCTGCTTGCAAGGAGAATTGCCTACTGTGGCAGCTGATGTTGGTTGCTCCTGTTTTGGTCTCCAATTGGGGATTCCTTCGGCGGGAATTAAATTAATCTTTTTTCCCACTCTTTACAGCAGACCATGAGCTAGACACTCACTTTCACGAGCTAAACGCTCACATTCATGCCCGATTGCTGATTGCCAGAGCGTCAGGCCGATCGTCAATGCGTTGTTCGCAGACAATCGCCGAGCTCGTAGTTTGCCGATCGCCGATTGACTGCTTGTCTTTCGACGATCGCCGATTGACTGCTTGTCTTTCGATGATCGCCGACTGATCACTGGTCTTTCAACAATCGCCAATCGCCAGCTCGCTTTTCACCTATCACTAGCTCGCTGATCATCGAAATATACTGCGGTTCTCCAGCTCGCCGATCCCCGATTGCCAGCTTGCCGATCATTGACCTCCTGCTCACAGCTAGATCTCTTATTCGCTAGCTTGCCAATCGCCATTTTCAAGGGCTAGACGATCTCCGACTTCTTATCGATCGCGCCGTTCGCCGATTGATGTTGGACAACTAGTTATTCGTTGTCTTGTCATGAGACAGCTCACTGTTTGTCAACTTGATGTTCGCTTGCTTGTTGTTCGCTAGCCCGCCGTTTGCTTGCTTAATTCGCTGTTTGAAGGCTCGTGATCACCACTTAGCCTGCTCAGGGTTGTCACTATTCAGCTTCCTCTAGGTGGTTGTTAGAACCAGTAAACCATCTCCAGCATCTATGGTTTAGTCCTGTATACTTTGCCTTCCAAGGTAAAGCTTTTCTGGAGCAATCCGTTCCGTTGGAGAACCTTCATTGGAGCATGGCCTTCCCGAGAGTCTCTCTTCGAAGACTACTCTACTTTAGATGACATAGATTGTCTTCTCACCTCTCTCTTGGGTTTACACTTCTTCAGTAGCCCTCCCAATTAGCATTGAAGGACCTGCTCCCAATAGCCTCTCTTCATAGAGCACTCTCATCTTCATCTAGACGACATAGATTGTCTTTTCACCTCTCTCTTTGGCTTGCGCTACTCCGGTAGCCCCCCAACGTAGAATTGAAGGAGTTTAACGTAGATTTCCTTCTGTGAACCTAACCCAACACCCTTCATCGATGACTGGGATAATATACAAGGCCTAACCGTGGCACTTAATGCCCATCACCCTCTTGGTGTTTGTTTGGTTCTCACAAACAGGGTTTCTTTGGTTCTCGAAGTTTATATTTCCTTCTGCGATATTCGAAGAACCCGCGTTCATGTAGCCAGTTTTCTTCATCAAATCCTGCACATTCATGGATGTTCATCCCTCACGAACGTACATTCTTCACCTACACCTCATTCCTACTACATAATGGCTTACTGGCCAAGTCCCTCAAGGACCAGGTTGCTGCTTCATCTGCTACCTCCTCCCTTGTTTTCATTTATAGTATAGGACTACCTTGCGAGCCAAATTTTCTTGGATAGGAACTGCGCTAGTTAGACAGTCTCCTGCAGCAAATCGGATTTCAGACATGGTTGTGGAGGCAGATCCCTTGAATCTGTTCCTCCCCTTACTAGAACACCAAAGGTTGTCGGCGTCTTGTGTACTCCCAGACTCCGTCGGCCAGTATGCTCTCAGACCTTTGTGTTGGCACTTTCAGCCTCCATCCAAGAAATCATTTCCCGGAGAAACATATTTTCCCAAACCTTCACAGACCCAGTCTTATTCCAGAATTGGAACAATCACTCTTTCGTAACCGGATGTCTCCTGTCGACTGGAGTGGTTCGAAAGGATGTCTTTCTTTCTTTCTCTAGACTGAGTTCTTTTTTTTTTTTTCTACAGTAATGGAAAAACCCCTCCTCTGAGCTCAAAATACTGGGCTCATATTTTTTCACCAAGGACAGATTCCACATCCAAGCCACAAGAGATTTCTGTTGTTTTTTCCATCCTCCTTCAGGAGGTGGGTTGCACTCTCTCTTTATCTTTGCAATCGGAGCATCTGGTTACAGAGGATGGCGTGGTTTGTCAAGATACCTCTGAGCTACTTCTGTCAGAAGTCTCCAGTTTTAGCCTCCCTCGTGAAACGAGTTTGACCTTCAAACCCTGTCATGCAAGGGGAAGGTCTTACGATCAAACAGTTAGCCCATGGCTCCCTGCACAGGATCTACCACCAGGACTAACACTGTACTCCTAGCCCCTTTTTCGGGACATCCATCTACAGCCCGTCATGTCGGGAATGGTGCTTCAGTTTACCGATGCACTGAAGGTTGCATGAGGGGTTTTTACCCTAAGTTAACCTTCCCCTCCAGGATCGGCCCCATCTCTGAAGACTTCGCACGACTGGCTGATCGCAATAGTCTCGAGCTCCTCCAAGGCATTTTAAGTTACCACGATCTGAGAATTGGAATAACCTTAGGAAAGACCTGACATATCCAATATGGGCATCTATAGACATGGTCATCAACCTGCAGAAACTTCCGCAGGTTCGACAAGACTGCTTCAGTCCCCATCGATTTCAACCTCTTCAAGAACAGCCAGATCCCAGGTCCTTCAGCACCGAGGATCTTCCTTTCCTTTGTGTCTATATGAGATCCGAGCAAAAGACTGTCCTGATAAGTAAGTTGCCAGACAAGAATCTCAAGACTCATCTTCCTCCTTAATAGATACGTCACGTCCAGTGACACGTCCACAACATCAGAGAACTCATTGATGACTTCCTTTACGACTAGATGCTCTCTTTTCAAGGGTGCTATTCCAGTAATAGACCCTCAAAATTGCCATCGAGAGGAATCCCGCTCCTGGACTTAGGAGACGGGAGACCTTTGCTCGTTCCTTGAGCATCTCCTCCAGACCGGAAGGATGTACCTTCTCCCTCGTCTCCAATAATAGCTCTTCACAGAGTTTGAACCTACCTACCACTAGTCGGGTAATAAGCCCTTCTACAGGAAACAGGTTGCTTCCTTTGGCCCCGGGGTTTCCCCCCTCGAAGACATAGAACCCCTAGACAGCAAATTTTATCCTGATCCCGAGGACAGTTCTCTCCCTCAACCAAGGAAGTAAGCGTACCCTATGGGTCGCCCTCAAAGTCTCTCCCTTACGGCGAGGAACCAAGTAGCATCCTTCCGGACTGAATATCCTTGGATATCGATCAATGGCTATTTTGCTAGTGATTAAATTGAGGCCGTACTTCGAGAAAGATACAATAGCTCACCCAAAGGTTCAGCACGCTTCGTCAATCCTAGTAGGGTCAAAGGAGGCTCATAAGGATCTTGTTTTTGACTGGAACACATAGGGTCATATACCAGTCATTGACTCCCTCTCCTCCTCACAGAGGTGACCCAGAACTCCTAACGTTTTATGGTAGAATTCACTCATAATGTTTACAAGTTGCTGCTTTGTGACGCAGGCCATGCCAGTTGTAGGATGAAAGCATTTCTGACCTTCACCTCCCCTTTCCAGCAAGACTTGACCCACAGGAGCATGCAGACATCCTCCATTACCCCAGTGGTGGTTACACAATAAATAGTTTATAACACTTTGAGCTCCTTGATGGACAAGAAGCAGATGGTGAGGGCAGAGTTAACCAAGAATAAGCATGGGATGATTGACAAAGAATGACTTGTTCTTTCTTTCTTTCATCTTCCCCCCTCTCTGGGGCAACAGCTTCTACGGTACTCCGCAAAGCTGACCTCCACTGTTGGTAGGTATAACCGTTTCCCTTGTGTAGCCTAGTATAAGGTAATATACTTGTTGTATTCTCATATCCCCTGGCGAGGTGGGATTGGGTAACTTCTTTGGTTGCTTCTTAGATTCCTACATTTCTGAGAATAGGTTCTATAGACTAGTTACACTGCTAGTCTCTCACATTCACCAGAATTGCTCAGGCCGCTAAACGTGCTTTGCACTCCTAGTTTAGTGAGATGTCAGGGTTTCTCTCTGTGATGTGCAAAGCATGTACGAGAAAACCCCTGGTCAAAGACCAACCAGTAACTCAGGATTTCCATCTTCTTAAGGGTGAGTCATCCCTATATATAATGTAAGGTTTGTTAGTGAAGGAACAAATGATAAATTTGAAAATAATTTGTATTTTTCCTAACTAACACAAACCTGTAGTTATTAGAATTGTCCCGCCAACACCTGTTTCCCGATAAGTCTTGATGACGTAGTTCACGGATGAGTTGGTAGATATAGGTGGCTGGGTACCTCCCTGCCACCCCTGACCCTTCCCACTTTAGTGGTCGGGTAGGGATGCTACCTCACGGTAAAAGCCTAATGGTTAACCCTCCAGCTTTGCCGAAAGACAATCCCTATAAATGACTACAGGTTTGTATTAGTTAGGGAAAATACAAATTATTTCCAAATTTATCATATTTCAGGGTTAAAGTCCTCTGTACTTATGTCCTAAGTTTTGAAGATGAAAGAAAAGTACTGGCTTACCATTCCTGCTGTTTCCCCGCCCTATTTTTTTACTACTTTGAGTAATCATGTTTCTAGTCTATCTGCATCAGTGATTGAATTCTCCACTCTTACCTCTTACCATAATTCTGTGACTAGTTACTTCCCTCACTGCTGTTCCAGTATCCTATCCCCTTATTATTTTTTTTCCAATGATATCTTGTAAGATACTGGTTAAGCATTCATTGCATTTTGTACCACCAGCTTCTGCTGGACTGTTGATTCCTTCACCCATGACAGTATTGATGTCTAGAATGTAAACTTTACCTACTGAGTCGTCTTCCACTTGTTCTACTGGCTCCTGTGCTTGTGACTTACATAAAGTGCTGCCATCTCTAGTCATGGTCTCAGTAAAACTTGCTGACTCATCCTTGCAATGTATAAGATATTCCTCTGCCAAGTTGTTTTTATTCAAGATAATATTTCACGAGATACTTCTGCAGTTCTTGTAGAGACATAATTTAATTGTATGACTTGTGATTTTGAAGGTAAATTCTTCTTTAGACAAGGCACATCATAAGGATTATTTCTTTCAAGTTATTCTTCTTCAAGCAAGCTCCATTCTTTAGGTCTTCGTCACTGCTGTTAAGGATATCATGTCAGATGCTAGTTAGTGGTGTTGTACAGTCATTGAAAAAGATCTGCTTATAGGGAATTTACAGTACATTATTGTACTGGATACAAAATACTGCAGGGTAAGGTTTAAAACACAGCATTTGATTTTGTCAGCTGACCACTAGTTTTACCAGACAACATTATTGCATTCTAAAAAATCATGATTTTTAAAATGTTAATTGTGCTTTAGGAAAGCATTTGGGTACTTTTATTTTCAAGTTCAGCTGCATTTCAGCAATCAAAAATTAATTATTTTTTTCTACTTTTGGTTGTTATCAGCTGATCTCAAGCTGATGCTGTAGAGAATATGCTCACATACGAAAAACAAAGATTATCGTTTATATTCGTATTTTATTTACTTATTCAAAACATTTGCATGATGAATAATACAACAGCACCAGTACGTTATAGCCTATCTTAGTTTTCATACAGCTATACTGTACTGTAGTACAGTTGATATACACTACAGAATGAGCAAGTGTTTTTAGTGTACTTATACATAGGGTGGTAATGGCACTGACTTTCGTGTTACGAGTCGTCTTACCTTATACTGAAGCTGTATTAATGATGTACAGTTACCTCTGAAAAATAAGGTGAACTACAATAACGTGTTAGAAACCACATGAAAAAAATTTAGTGCAGTACAGTCAGTTACCTATAGTAGTGCCTTAGGGATTTTCACTTTTCTTGGATGTCTCTGTTACCTAACTGTGAATAATTGAGGGCCAACTGTAACATGCTTTATGGGAGCATTAAAAGTATTTGGTTTTACTGAATAATGAGATGATGTTACTTTCCTGGATTTTTTCCACATTGTCCAAGCTGTTACTACTATGTCTTTTTTACCACCTGAATACCTCTTTCATTGGCTAGTGTGTTGTCCTGGTACAATGAATGATGTTCCCAAAACCTGCATTTCCATCACAACTTGGAATGTCACTTTCTTGTCTGTAACATTTGCTCATTTTAGATTTCAAGTTTAGAAGATATCTGACTTCAATTTTGTAAGGTTGAGTATTCCATATAGAACCATTTCGTACCTTTGCACACACTACTTAGTTCACTTCCACACCTATCTCACAATATCTACTTGACTACTCTCCAGATGGATTTTTCATTTGTATCCATCCAGTCCTTGTATGCTTTGTTTTGCTCATGTTGCTTTTGAATTTTTTGTTCTCCGTTCTACTCTTCCTTTTAAACATTCCTACAATTTTGTCCCTGACTCTACATTTAACTATAGGTCATCTGCTTATAGAAGTTTTTGGGAACCTTCCTTTATACCCTCTGTAGTGGCTTCCTAGATATTCATTAACATTTCTCGATGGTTTTTTTATGTACCTGCTACAGTGAGTCACTCTTTTACCCACTGCTTACATGATGCCTGGCCCCTTGACTATCTTGTGTGATATTTTCATATAGCAGTTATCAATTAAAGAAAAAAATCTTTCTAGTAATTTATCAAATATTTTCAAAATAAATTCAAACAATCATATTTCTTAATAATTTGTCACATATTTTGTTACATTCCAAGTCTTAAATTCCTATTCCTTTTCATTAGGTTTTCATATGTGTGTAATCTAGTTAGTTATTTTTAGCAAGTATATTTTAGTCCTTATTATCTTGTAAACCTTTGATCATGTAGAAATATCAATATCCTGGATCAATCATTCTTTTCATTGACAATATCAGTATAATGCTGATTCTGTTATTTTATATTGAACTTTCCTCTAAATTTCTTTTTCCTATGATAGTATATATAATTTTTCCTTTTCATATTTTTTCCAACTTAAGTGATCCTTGTAGATTTACATTTTATACTTCTGTGTTACTGTTCTGATTCCTATTCCCATATCTTTCTCTTTGCCCTTGCCATTTTTTTTTCAGGTTATTATTCACTTTATGCAGTACTGTATATGTAGAATTCCTATAAATGATGAATTAATTGTTATTCCTGGTTTGTATTGTTATATTTTTATATACGTATTCATTAAATGATTATCCTTAAAGGTTCTTGAAACTTCATGATGAGAAAACTAAACGCCTGTGGTTCCTTTGGCCTCAAGAATTAACTAAAGTGTCTGCTCAAGTTTTTGGCAAATGTGGATGTGTTGGAGGATGTGCTTTCTTTGGAAGCAACCGGAATGGTCCTTCCTTCTTCAAACCAGGCAAACAAGATTTCTCTGGTGGATATAATCTTGCTCAACTACGGTAAGAAATTTAAATTTAACATTTATTGATTTGAAATGGATGACTATGCAGATTTTTTCTTCTGTCCTCTGATGTAGATCAAATATATCATTAGTTTTTGGTTACCAAAAATACTCCAGAGATGATAATTTAGTGAGTCATGTTTTCAAGTAATTCATTTCCCTATTTGAAGATGATAGTAATTGGTAAGACAAGTTTTAGTAACTACTAATTCAAACTTTTTTTTGTTTGTTAGAAATTGGGACCCTCCAGATATATGATTTCATCTCTTAGAAATATCAATTATATGTTGTTCATGCTTTTATGTGTTTCACCAAAATTAGATTTTTTTTTTTTTTTTTTTTGTATATCAGAATATCTCTCCAAGATGTATTTGAAATAACCTGATCATAAAAATTTTGGAAGAAGGTAATGAACTGTTATATTATCCTAGATAGATGAGGAAATGAATGGAAAATAAGACCAATATATAGGTAGACACTTTATCTTGAATGTACTGTACGTTACTTAATCGAATAATGGGTCATCAGTTTAGCCATGCTTGTAGGATGAAATTTGATGATGTAGAATAAAATGAAACATAGATTTAAACATTTCACTGTCAGGTAGTAAATGAGATCTAAAGAAGTTTTGTATAGCATGTAATCAGAATGATATTTGTTTCAGAATTATATACAAAACTTTCACTCTTTATGTAGAAGTATCAGTTTGCCAATAGCTGAAACTAGCCGTTAAAACTTTTGCAAGGTGTAAATATTCTCTGCTAGTTTGAAGAGTCAGTTAGTGGGGTTAGACAAACCACCTTGCTCACACCGGCACTAATAAACAACTGTCACTTTTTGTTCTGGCACAGTAAAGACGTCATCTTGTTCTCCTGTTAAAACCTTTTAACTTACGATTAAAAGCAACTGGCCTAAAAGTTTAAAGATTCCTTCTGTCTTTTCAGAAGGTGACTTCGGATTACCATTAGGGGTGAACTCCATCGCTTCCCTTAACAAAGTAACGGAGGCCACCACCAAGGGAAGTGTCTTCCATTGTTGCTTGCGGCAACTCTCATTTTCATTTGGACTTTCGGGTCTCCCTGCAGAGGAATGGTATCCAAGGGTGTTACATTTTACTGCAGCACTCTTGGCGTCTGCTCAGCTTTGTTCCTGCAGCTCCGACATAGGAACAAGAGCAGTGGCAGACTGGTTCTCTTCAGGGTTTCCAATTGGGAGGATCCCTTCGGGTAAACCCAGAAACTAACTTCAGCTAAGTTTCACTGGCAGCTCTCGATACCAACCTTCAACTTGAGCTCAGCTCATTGACGGAAAGCGGAGAGGGCTGCCTTGAGGTCTGCCTCCAGGTATTGGACAACTTCACTTTCCGAGGGGGAGAGAATCTCCACTAGATGTTTGGTAACTTTCCCTTCCAAGGGAGAGTTATTCTCCACCAGCCACTGTCCAGCACTCTTCCCGCTTGGTGGATTAATTGCCGACAGCGACAACAGTGGTTGGTCGCCTTTCCTTCTCGCGGGAAAGACTGACTTCACTTGAGTGGTCCCCCCCTCAGGTGATTCCTCCGGCGGGAATAGGATTCATCCATCCCCTGATCTTGCTCTCCTGAGCAAAGCTCTTTGGAGCTTGGCAACGATAGTTTGGCGACTTCTTGCAGTTTCTGCTCCTCGCTGTTGTACCTTCATGGTACAAAATGAGTCTTGTGAGCAATTTCCCTTTGGGGTGTTTGCCACAGATGGTGCTGCCTGCTGACTGCTATAACTCTTTGTAGTTATTGCCGACATCATGCATATTGGACACAACAATACTCATGGAGCTGTGTTACGCCATCATGGTTTCAACCTCTCATGAAGAAGAAACTACTTGTAGACTATAACTCTGAGGTTATTACCAACATCGTGCCTGTTGGGCACAACAAAAGTCATAGAGCTTTTTGAGGCCAGGCCCTTCACGACCTGTGCCTCATGTTTTCAACCTCTTACGAGAGAGAAACTGCTATTCTTAAAGTTCATCATCATCTCCTTCTCCTACTCCTATTGGCGCAAAGGGCCCTGGTTATATTTCACCAGTCGTCTCTATCCTGAGTTTTTAAATCAATATTTCTCCATTCATCATCTCCTTCTTCACGCTTCTTAGTCCTCAGCCATGTAGGCCTGGGTCTTCAAGTTCAGCACAGCCTTTTTCGGTCCCTTCCAAGGAAAAGGCATAAGGCTACTAGCCATCCCCTTGTGGGGGATAGGATGAGCATGAGTACTTTGCAAAGACCTTAGTTTCACAGAGAAGTCATGGGCACCCATCATCTGAGCTCTAGAGAGGTGGGTGGGCGAACTCTTATGCCTGAAGAAAGTCTGCGAACATCCCAGCTTGCTCGGCCTAGTAACACAGATCATTACCCTCTGCCAAAAGAGTCGGCAAACTACATGATCTGTCCTATGACATCGCCCATTCAAAGGTATGAGGGCAAGTGACACTCAGTTTCTTCCCTGAGTTTGTGGCTAGTACTCAAAATCCGGCTGTAGTGGATCCTAGATTCGGCCCCTCCCGGATTGAGAGTCTCCGTTCTGTAACAGATGACCCAGGTCAACTGTTACTCCTCACCTTTCGGTCATCATCCCCATGCTCACGACGTCAGGGGGTGTTAGCATATCCCTGGCATTTAAAAAGAATTTCTCTGTGACGCAGGTACTGCAAGTGGGCATGTGGAAATGGCAAACAACATTCACCTCCCAGTACCTGCAAAACATAACCCACAGGAACCTCTATCCATTCACCTTAGGACCTGTGGTGGCTGCACAACACATGGTCAGTAACACCTCAACTTCCTTGTAGGACAAGTAGCAGTCTTTTGAGGGCAGATGTTACCTATTAGTAAATCTATGATGAAGGTTTGAATGACCAGCCACATCCTGTTTCATCCTCCCCTCTCTTGGGGTTCAGCATCCGAGGAACTCTGCAAGCCGACCTCTAGTTCAGGGGTGTACCATCGTCCCTTGTGTAACCTGGTATATGTTTATATATTTGCTATGTCCCCATTCTCCAAGAGAAGTGGAGTTGGGCAATGTCTAGGTGAAGTGAGGAGCTTAGCTCCAAATTTACTCTTACCTAGACAAGTCTCATTGATGAATTCTTACACCTAGCACTGATTGCCCAGGCCGTCATCATATAAGGATAACAAGTTGTTAGGGTGCCCTCTAACCAGCTCGTGCAAAGCACAGTGTCTCTTCCCTGGATAGTCACCAGCCTGTTGGTTTAGGACTTCCACCCACCATGGAGTGAGTGTCTGACGTAAAGAGTGGAATGTTTGTATATAGTGCCGGAACAAATGACAAATTTGGAATACTGTAGTTTGTATTTCTCTTAACTATACAAACCTGGAGCTCTTTACACATACTGGTCCTGCCATCACCTTTCCCCAGAAGTCCTGCCGCAATTGCAAACTGACGGTTGTTTACTAGTGGATGTGTGAGCTGGGTGGTTGGTATACCCTCGCTAACCCCCTCTTCTAAATAGCCTAGGATAGTTACACCTCACAAAAGCTTTAATGGGTAATTGTTCTGACACTAAATACAAACTCTCCGCTATTGATAGGGATTATACTTTTGGCAAAGTTGGAAGACCAACCATAAGACTTTAAAGTGAGGTATAACTACCCACCTGCCAGTTAGCGGGAGGTTGGGTGTAGGGGGGTAGCCCGCTACCCTGCTCATTCACACTAGTATTGTCTCGCCACTTTTGCTTTTGGCTCGTCCGAGAATGGACGATACCGCTCTTCACCTCTCCAACTGTTTTAACTTGCCATTTTGATTAATTCTTCTTTGCTTTGTGAGGAGTATTCTTACAGAGGGACTTAGAGTGAGGAGTAACTCATAGAGGGTCTCCTTATTTCGGGGCTATCTTCTGAGAGCATTCACCTCTTCACATCAACTGTCTTGAGCTACTAGCTGCTTTTAAGGCATCAATTTTCACTTAAATTCTAGTTATATGGAAGATCATTTCACTGTGTGTGAACAATATAACAACTCCAGCATACTTTAGGAAAAAAAGAAAAATAATATTGCTGTAATATTTCTTTACATAAAAGAAATAACCACCCATTCAAAGAGAAAAAGAAAATTGTATGCTAATAAAAAGACAAACCAAAGCAATGATTCAGCCAAATGAAAATTTGTGACAACAGATGCATGAACATACTGAGAAATATAGTATAAGCTTTGTTTCTCACTTTACAGTATTTATGGATACTGGTAGATAAGAAACATCAGAATAATCTACAATGTGTAGAGATGGAAAAAGTGGTATATTTTCCCCCGGAATTTGTTCCCTAAAATTGTAGTATTTCCTATATGCACCTTTCGGGTCTGATACTGTACATTTTATTACTGTGTTTCATAGTTACAGTGTAGGAGGACAGAGATTCACTTCTACCTTTAGAAGTGAGTGGTGAGAAAATAATATAGTAATACTGTATTGGTAAAGCAGTTTTCTTTTTTGATGTATGAAAGATTAGTCCCTTAGTGTTAGTGTTGCATAGAATTTTCTATATACTGTACTTTCAAGGTGCTCATCTTGGATATTTTATGAGATCCAAAATTTCCCCTGTGTCTTTCCACAAGTGAGTATTCAAACTCACAAATACTAATATCGAGCCTGAACATTAAGCCGGTCTCCACATCCATTGGTAGTTTTAAGGCACTCCATTTTTCAGACAGAACAAAAAGTAAATACAATAATTGATCATGCACAAAACTCATGATGATTCAGCCAATGACAAAATTACTTTGCAGTTCTTGTTTGTTACTGATGTTGTAAGAATACAATTAGTTTTGACCCGTCAAGTTCCAGGTCACCTTCCTCCTTAAGTAAACATCTAGCTTATGAAAATCGTTGGTTTGAATATTTTGTAATTTGCAAACAATCCTTTCCATTTATGCATGAAACATTTGTTTACAGCTTATATCTTCCTCTCTTTCAGTTTACTGTGTAAATTGTCCACATGAGAACAAATGCCTAAGGCTGGCAGCTAGGGGTTTGTTTAATATCTCCCATTTAGGAAAGGGATCATTGCCTTTTTCTGCTATGGTACTGATAGTATCTTCTTTAAGAAAATCTGCATTGGTTGTTACCAATTAGAGGAAGTTAAATTCCATATGCTAGTAATGAAATTTTTTTCTTTTATGAAAAAGGAAATGTGATATAGAATTTATGATTTTATGTTTCAATGTTTTATTTGTACATCTTGGTATATTGCAAGCCAAGCACTCCTGTCTTAAATATTTTATTTGATATACTACTATATTTTTTTGGTTCTCTCCACACTAATGATTTAGTGATAATATAATTCAGTTAGGATTGAATAAGTTACTGTATTCAAATTATAATTTTATGACTTCTTACTAGGTAAAATATATTTCTGATATATGATTTATTGATTTATGAAATCAATCAATCAGTCAATCAATCAATCAATCAATCAATCAATCATATAGCATAAATATATTTTACCTAGTGAGATGTCATCACTTAAATTTTGTTGTAAGATAATGTTAAGATTCTTGACTTACATGTTATACACTATTCTTTGATTAATTTTTACTGAATTTTCTCAGGGTAAATGAATCAACAGAAGATCCTGGATATGGTCAAAGTATCCTACAAGAGTCCCAGTCAGTATTCCATGTGGGAGCATATTCAGAACTTGCTCATTCTAACTATGACTCCCATTCTGGCACAAGTAAAGATCGCTGTGCTCTTAGCTCTGGGTATGTAAAAAGTGCATCTCCTGCAACCCCAGCAGATTTCATGAGAGCTAGTAGTTCCTTACATCATGGTACAAATCTCCATGCTTCAGATAAACTTAATCCACGTCACAATTACCAGAGAGAAGTTTCTGTCACTAGTCATGATTCAGATCCACTTGTAATGGAGTCTGAAGGACGGGGTACTACTGGAACAATAGATCCAAATATTCTTCGAAGTGTTGGTAAAGATGTTGTTCTAGGTGTTCCTGGTACAGCTGATAATCTTTCAACCCCAGGAAGTCTGTCAGACTTGAGACGTTCGGTGGATAATGTTAGCTCTACTAGACAAAGTAAAATGCCATCAAGTCTGTCACTTCAAACAGAGCTTCCCCTACATGCTTCTAACAGCCATAGATTATCAGTGACTGGAATGCGGGAATCCAATTCGCGACAAAGTCTTTCTAGTCAACACAGCCTCTTAACAAGTGTACAAAGAACTGTTTCAGTTGGAAGTGAAACACAGTCTGAGGCCTTCTTTTCTGCAGATGAAGATCAGGTTTGTTACCTTGTTTTCTATTTATCATGTTTAAACTGTTATAAAATTTTAGTGGTTGTAGTGTTTAAATAAGAAATATGAATGCATATACTGTAGACGTAGGTTTACTGCTTAAAAGCTGGGATCCTTTTTATTTTGGTGTGCAAGTTGATAATAATTTGTTCGTCGTTTACTGTTCTACTCTTTTCATTTCATTTTAGTTGTAATGTGATTGAATATCTTTAAACCTAGAAATTGATGGATATTCAGTAAATGATTATGTTAAACAGTAAATATTTATTATGCAATCCAAATACATGTTCACTTGATAAATTTTGAATATCTTCAAATGGATGTTTCCATTACTCTACTAGAATGCAGATGCATTGTTTGTGGGATTATCATGAGGCATATGGTAGACTCCCCATTCGATATGTGCCGTTTGCTTTGTTGAATTTTTTATTTAGGTGTATCATATTTAGTCAGCTTTCTAATTTTAATTCATAGTATGCCAGGTAAAATTAGGGTTTTCTGTGTAATGTATGATTTGCTGTTATGTTGTCATAACTTTGATAACATTTAATACACAATTGGAAGTATTTTCAGGTAAAACTTTACTCTTATTTTAGATTTCATTGAGCTGAACATGATGACTGTGCATCTGAATGAAATCCTAGTTGTCTGGTGTTTAGTTATTTCTGACTCAAGATTGGATTGGAAATTATAAAAATCATGTCGATTAGTGAATAAGCTATCATAAATAACCACATGTTACAAGCTTACCAGTTAGCTATGATATCAGATATGGGTTCATTTTTATTTTAAGTATAAACACCTAAATTTGCTGGAATGTGTTCAGCAGAGTTTAAGATTAGATTTTTTCTTACCTGATGGTCAAGAGATTGAAGCCTACTGTTAGTTTTCTTTCAAATCTGATGCATTGACTCAAATCCTTGACTGAGAAGAAACACTTGTTATTTTTTTAAGACAGAAGGAATTTGATATCAAAAACTAATTTGTGGCTCAATGTTTGATAGTAGGAAAGTCATGTGTGTTCATAAGAAAACTATCATAGATAGTCTTGCGTTACAAACTTACTAACCGGCTATCTTGTTGGAAATGGATTGATTTTTATTCTAATTACTAATACTTGAATTTGACTGAAATTTATTCCTACCCAGATACAAACTTTTTAGTCATTTATATGGGGTTGCTACTAATCATGTTTGTTTTCTGTGACTGCCTAGTCAAAAATTGGGTTGATTGCATCATGCTTGGTTACTTGGTACAGTGAACCCTCGCTACTTCGCGGTTCGACCATCGGGGATTCACCACTTCGCGGATTTTTTCCATAACCCATATATATACAGTAATATATATATATATGTATGCATGTATTTATGTATATATGTAGGTATGTATATGTGTATACATATAAATATATATATATATATATACACACACACACACACATATATATATATATATATATATATATATATATATATATATATATATATATATATATATATATCTAAAGTAGGAAGATGTGATGTAGTTCTAAGGGAAAAGTATGGGAAATATGTCTGGGTAATAAGCAAAGCTCTACCTCCAGTTTGTTTCTACATTATGATCAGAGATAAAGGTAAACAAAACATTGGTTGCCATTTTTTATCGTGCTTTTTAGCATGTTTAGGAAATGCATGATATAAAATCACCTTTAATATTTGTGCCTGTTTTAGTTTAGGGTACTGTAGTACATGCATTAAGTGTTCTGTACATTAAAGGGTAGTTTGTTAACAGTACTACGTACAAGGGAAGGTTTTAAAAGTCTGAATATACATGTTGAATAAATAGGTAAATATGGTGTCACTACTTCGCGGATTTTCACCTATCGCGGCCGCGACTGGAACCTATCTACCGCGATAAACGAGGGTTCACTGTAAACACAGGGCATTCGCAAGGAGAAAGCAGGAGGTTGCTCACAATGTCTCACAATAATGCTGACTGCGAAGTGAAGAGGTTGTGCTCTCACTCCTTTCTGTGATTGAAGAGGAAAGTTTGGAATTCCCAACACATTCTCAGAACTAAGTTTGCCTTATAACTTTTGGGCCCTAAGATTAGGTCTCCTTTACAGAATCTTAGAGGTTTTCAGAGGCTTATGATGAGGGTAGGCGGACCGTATCAGCTGCATCCACACCCCAAACCTTACCAAAACTAGTTATTCCTTTTAACTTGTCCTCTCCATCCTTACCTGCTAGAGTAGGAAGTCGAGTAGGACAATCATGGAAACTACCGCTTTTCAGGATTCAGTCAGGATCATCGTTCAGCCAGACGAAGCTGTACGTGCTGCCATCTCCCCGTGTGATGACATTACCATTTGCGCTAACTTTTCTGCGTGTGATGACTTGTCTTTAAGTGCATGACAAGCTTAAAACTCATTCTAGGTTATTCCCTGCAATGACAGATCATATGCTAGTTTAATGCATGAGAACTTTCCTCCGCAACATGCCAAGGTTGAGATATACTCCCAAAAAAGTCCAGGTTTTGGCTCAAACAGTGGCCCCTTGGACATGAATGAGGAGCATAGGATGAGTGTCTGCTCAGGGGATTCCCTTTCACGAATCTTGAGAAGTAAAGAAGGGCAAGAAACCTTCTACCCTATTTTGATAATGGAAGTCTAGTCTGACATATGGGTCAACCTTACTAGGAAGCGTAGACGGGGTCTGCATTGAAGATGACGCAGAGCCTTTCCAGTAGAAAAATCTTTTGCATGTAATTGACCAAATCTGGGAAAGGAAGCCCATTACTGCTAGAGAAAGGAAGGACGTTCTAGATGAAATAAGTTATTCTCATAACTTTGATAACAAGGCTATTGTTGACCTTACGGTGGCCCCTGCTGTGAGCGCTGGTACCGACCCAACAAAGGTAAACCCTCTTGGAACCTCTTATGTCGGTTTCAGAGACACCTCAAGTTACAAGGATTAGGAGCCTCATTCAGCTCTTAGAGAATATAACAGAGTCTCCCCTAGAGAAACCTGTCACTGAGGAAAAACTAGGAGACAGGATTTAAATGCAAGCACAGAATCCTGAACTCAAAAGCTGACTAAAACTCTTAGGATAAAATAAAGAGAGACTAAAACTATTTAGCAGGCTTCTTTGAGCCTCTGAAAATTTCCTCCAAGCCAACAGGTCCACAGGTTTGCACCTCTGGCCCTATCTGAGCAGAGATATTTATTTTCACCCTCTGGGGCATTTCAGAGCTCACTGCCATTTCCAGAAAACTTGACTAGCTTAGATCCGTTCGCCCAGACAGAGGACATACAGTATCTACATTCTCATCCATTTTCTTTGACTCAAAAATGATGAACATGGAAATAGCATCTATGTCAGCAATCCAAACCTGTTCATAGCTCAACCATTGGTCTTGAGCAATATCCGGCTATGTGACTATAGAAGATCTTAAGGATCATAATGCTCTACGTCGATTTGAGGATTTGTCATGAGCATGGTCAAAAGCCCTAGAATTTCTTTTACATCAGACCGTTCCTCCATGGGGGAACTGTGTCCTTAAAAGATGCTACGCAATCTTGGCCAGATGCTTGGTAGAACTTCCCCCCGCAGATGTGTTGAGTCTGAGAAACTGATTTTGTGAATTCCCCCTATGTGTTCTCCCAGACAGAAGTAGAGTCGGCAATAGTAAAGATCGCAAGACGGCAACAAACTACCTCGGGAAGGAGAGAGACGATAGCTGGTATGCTTGCCTCTCAGCGTCAACAGAGAGGCTTGTATAAGGTACAGAGTTATCTCATTGTCCAAACTCCTTAGACCAAGGGAGAGAGTTCCACTCCCCTGAAGGTAAAGACCTCAGGTTCAATGATGACTACTAGTAATAGGTGCGTACCCAGACTTACCACAGGTAAGAATTGGATGATAAAGTGCGGGAGGAGGTAGTAAATTGGTCAAGAACCAATATCTGAACATTTGAAATAGCCTGTTCAGGATATAGTTCTTCCTTTACCACGGTTAGTCTAGATATGCCTCAACTAACTATGAGTTGAGGTGAATATCTATTCCTTTTAGTTCCTGGTATCAGACATACTCTTCCTCAGAAGCATTCTAATACTGGCTGCAAAGAGGGAAAAAACATGGTTCAAGTTTCCAGTTCACTCAGCCTTACAGTAGGTGGTGGGATTTCTTTAGGATCTCCCCCCTCTTTTTTTTCATTTTTCAGTTGTCACAACAAATAGTGAATAGTTTTTTCTCAGGCCGTTAGTTACAGTACCCTAAAGCTCTTGTGAGCTACCAACCTTGAGCTCTTAACAAGCCTAACTCAAGGGAGTACTATAAGATGCTACCTTTCAAGAAGAAGACTGCTCTTTCAAACCTATACGCCTTTCTAGACTCAAGATTGTGACAGGAAAATTAGGTTATGGAAGTATGGGGCATTTATTCCCAAGAATATGGAATGGAGCCAGCCCCAACTGGTGATGGTCAGATGTCTACCCATAAACCAGCCCCTTTCTTTTTTCAGGAAGAATGATCATCCTCATAACCAGATTTTGGATAACAGAGCCCCATTTCTCCAAGAAAATATTTACTTGTTCTGAGAAGCGATGTCTCCACTAGATATGATAGTATCCTGGGTGAGAGTGGTTTTAAGCGTCAGAAAAATGTAAGTACGCAGAACCCCTCCCCTGTCAGAGGAACCTGGGCGTCCCATAATCCCTGGGGGATATGGCGTCTTAAGAATAAAGTTCAACTGCGTAGTCAAAAGTTGACACCTTGTCTTTCCTGTCCATCTGCTAAACAGGACTTCCGTACTTCCTTTCTGAGTCTAGAAAGGCTAGGAAGCCTCTCCGGGAAAGATATGAAGTCACTTAATAATAAGGACTTTTAGAATGGTAAGATACGCCTTAACTCCTGTCAGGAAGCCTGCCATGGAGATTTACAAATAGGGCGAGTCCCCGCCCCCATGGAGTTTTAAGTTATCACCGTGAAGGAGCGGTCATGGCTATCTGTAAGTATAAACCAGGTATAGCTATGAAAGTTTATGTCCTCCATACCTCGTAACTAAGCTTGGCCTTAAATGTTTTCCTTTCATGAATCATAAGCTATAGTTTTTCTACCAATACTATGGTAATGGTCAAGGTTCTCCTCTTTTGACTCTGGAGTATGAGACCAGCATCTAAGACCACATCTTCTTGATTAAAGACTGTTTCATAATTTTGAGAAACAGATTCTGTCTCAATCTTGGAAGTTCAGATCTAATTTTAGATCTTGAAGCAGATCCTTAAGATAAATAAAATTCTCCCCGGAAGAACTATCAATGCCCTTGTTACCAAGGTTTTTGGATGGCAGATCTGTCTCATAGAAGTAACCCCCCTCCTTCTATTGAGTTGGATAAAAGGACTTAATATCTTCTAAGGTTATTCTTACGATCCCTGATAGGAGGGCATTGAGTCGAGGATCTTTTTTCCTTCGGTTTTAATTTACTACCAGCCAAGTAAAACAAACCTACTTACAGGTTCCTTTTTTCTCAGAAATTCAATTAAGAAAATACTATATTTCTGGAGTTATCTTATTCTTAATCTTAATGAGAACTAGATTCCTGTGAATTTCAATTGGACTTTTTCATGATCTTGCTCTCAAGAAGTCCATGGATGAACGACCCCTCTGTTGGTGCCCTCAGTTTACAATTGAAGTTCTTCATCCTAAACATGACCACCCTGTTGGTTAAGGCCTAACATGAAAACTCACTATTTTCAGTGGAAGCGTCACCAGGAACACCCCCTCGATCTCATGACATCAGTGGACCTGCCACCTTTCTCGTTTCTGGTTCGATGAACAAATCCAGATTCTGATTGGAAAAGATCTCAGGTTAACTCTTTCATATTGTTGCCTCTCAAAGAAGTTCCTGATGACACGAACAATTAATTACTCTGTCTCGTAGAGCAGTGTGAGTTTTTCTTCTGGAATATATATCTGGGACATATCACTCACTTTTTGTTCACAAGCTCTAGCTGCTCCTGAAGAAACTAATTGGAAACACTTTCTTTCTCTGAGTAATGGAGACTATCAGGAGAACTCGTACATCCTTAGGGGGAAGCATTGCTAGGGACCCCTCTCAAGCACATGATTTATGTGGGGTTGCTGCAACTTGGTGTTCTGCGAAACCTCTCGGTGGTACAAGTATTCAAGCTAGTGGATGGAAGAGAAAACCCACCTTCAAAGATTTACCTTAAAGGTAGCACATTCGTGCTTTAGCACACACTCTCTATAGGCATTGTAATGGCAGCACAACAAATAACCTAACTGGCAGCTCTCATGTGTCACATACCAGTTCTAGCCTCAGGCCTAATTATTCTTGAAATTTTTTACTATAAGATACTCTAAGACTAATAGTGATCTTAATTGGACTTGAAGCCTGCCTTGGATTTTCACCCTAATGCAAATAAATGTGCCCCAATTTCCTTAGTATTTGATGATATACTAAAATTGCTGTTTTATTATGTAACACTTGATGTTCATACCATTTCACTCCTGGCAAAATTTCTTTTTTTGGATTTAAATGAGCAGCCTTGCCTCTTTATGAGCCGACTACTCTGTCTTTTGGAGATTCTCTTTGATAGCTTACTATTACTTATAGTAATTGTATCAGAGAAGGTTATAACTCACAACTTCATAGAAACTTCGCTCCTGGGAAGAATTGGACGTATGGCCTTGCCATTTAACGAGCCAGCTACACTGTCCTCTGATGATTTACGTTGCTCTCTTGCTATTACTTATAGTAATTAGATCTTCCAGAGAGGAAGGGTATACCTCTTAACTTCACAGAGACTTCCTCCCTCCTAAGGAAGACCCCATATAAATTACCCAGAAGTTTATATCCGCATAGAAATAAACTACAAATTTTATATAATTATATTTCTCCTATCTATACCAACCTGAGTTATTCATCAAAGTTCCCTCCTTAACTGCCTCGCAAGTCTTTGACCAGATGAGTGTTCTGAGAAGACATTGTGAGTGAGTATCCTCTTGCTTCTTGCGTATGCACTGTGTTTACCCAGCAATGAAGCATGATGCCGTCAACCAAATTTTTTGAATGGCCGGTCGTAGAAAACATGATTAGTAGTAACCCCATATAAATGACCTAGGCTTGTTTAGCTAGGAAAAATACAAATTATATAAAATTTGTAGTATTTACAAGTCTAAAATCAGCTTTTATCTCTCTTGATATGCAAGTGGTCAAAGTCTAATATAATTTGTATTTTGACTTGAGGCATAGATTTGAATCCTAGCCCTGGCAAAAGCACTTATCATGAAAAAATTTTCCATTGCATCTTTTTCCAAGTAGCAGTGTGAATTTCATATTAAAACTATATGCGGCTCAAAATTTTAAAGTATGAACGTTATGTAAGCTGATGGCAAACATTAGTGAGAAACTACCTTGTGTAGATGCGCAAGTCATGAAAGTCACTATGTGCTCACAGGGGACTAAAGGCAGGGTTATTTGCTGTGATAGTTAATTGGAGCTGTCATAAAAGATTGTTTACTAGTCAGATCTGATTAGTTAGAGCATTTATTTTTATGCTTTATTCTAAGTGAGAGAATTTAGAATACTACAGTATGATAGTTGAAAGGTTATTAAGAGAAGAAGTACAGTATTATTAGATAGGGTTGATATATAGATATATAAAGAAGATTGTAAGAAAAACACAAAGATTTTTTTATAAGTAAATAGGCAAGATAGCAATAATTAGTTTAGAAACGTGTTGTTTTTGTGACGTCACAGTGACAGGTCACGAGCAGCTGTTGTTAGTGAGGGCGATTGTCGGAGAAGCAGTCAGCTGATTGGATTCATGGTGTTTGAACTATATTGGTAGTGGGCGTGCTCTCTTATCTCTCTATTGGTTCGTATGTATTTAGTGATGGAATTGTTTTTTTGTTGACAAGCTGACATCAGAATAAAGAAGGTAAATATCAGTGGTAGCAGAGCATGGTTAAAGGGGAACCTAGGCAAGGGCACCGACCGTGTTGGTTGTCAGCATTCCTTAGTTGGGTTAGCGCTATGGAAGAAACTAAGGAGACAGAATGGAGTTGGAAGAAGGAGTGTCCTAGGTTTCGCGGTAAACAGTCAGAATACAAATGTTGGAAAGGTCAGGTAGAGGATTGGTTGGTAGTATGTAGGGATGATGTTAAATATCCAGGTATAGAGATTAGATTAATTTTGAAAGGAAAGGCTTTAGAAGTTACGGAAGAGATAGAGAAAAACTGAAAGGTACCGACAGTCCAAAGGTAATATTAAGAAAATTAGATGAGCTATATCAAAAGGATACAATAATGGATAACTATTGGAAGATGAAGAAGTTCTTTTAAATAGAAAGAGAATCTGGTGAAAAGATGAGAAATTTCATAATTAGGCATGAGACCCCAGACAAGTACAAAAGTACGGGTAGTAAGAGGTACATTGAATGCCGTACACAATGCTAGAGATGCTTTTATTAAAAATGAGTCTTGCTTTAAATAAAAATGTAAGAGAACATAAACTTGAGGATGCAGTACTTGGAGATGATGTGTTTTGCACGAGAGAGGATGAAAAAGAATGGAGGGGGGCCTGCTGAGGTAGTAGGATTGTCAGGTAAGACAGTCATAGTAGAACATGGTAGTTCATTGAGAGAGATAGCTAGGATACACATTGCAATAATTTAGGGTAAAGTAATAGAAAAAGAAAGGTTGTCAGAGGTTAATGGAAATAGGGACAACAGCATGGATGATGTAGGTGTACCCGAGAATGATGTAACAAAGGTACAGGAGACAAAAGTGATTATTGGGAATAAGGAGGGAATAGAGAGACAGAGAGAGAGATAATGAGAAAGAGGAGGAAGATGTAAGTGAGGAAGACTTTACAGAAGAATTACCTAAGTTGAGAAGAGGGAACAGGGTTAGAGCAGTAAGTAAAGACACTGGTTAGATGGAAGAATGGACAGTATTAAGTTTGACTGGTAAAAGATCTAGTAAATACTGGGGAGATACGTACAATGTACAGGATTCTTCTACTGGTGACAAAGGGTGGATAAACCTGAGAGATTACAGGAATATTAAAAAAAATGTTGATAAAGAAGAGGTTTTTCAATATTTAACTTAGCCGGTGATTATATAAGCTGCAGCTCTGCTGCTCGACAGAAAACTCTACGGAAAAAATCCGCCAGCGATCGCTATGCAGGTAGGGGGTGTACTTCAACAGCGCCATCTGTCGTGCAGGTACTCAGTACTCATTGTAAACAAAGAACTCAATTTTCTCTCTGTCGTGCTACCGGCAAGACCTACTAATTCGCTGTTGCTAACTGGATTTGTTTTCACAACTATTTGGTGAAGTACACTATTCTAGTTTTGAGCTTTCGCTGTGCAGGCTCTCTCTTCAATAAATCCTTGCATTCTTTTTTTGATATCGGATTATTTGTTGATGACTTTGGATAGTTTTTGAATTCCCCTTTGACCAATTCAAAATGGCTGACCCTTCTCAAGTCCCAAAATTCAGGAAGTGTAATGCTAGGGACTGTTCAAGGCGTCTTCCGAAGGCCTCTATCGATCCTCACACCGTTTGTTCCAATTGTCGGGATAAAACCTGTCAATTGGAAGATCGATGTGAGGAATGCGTTGGGCTTTCGGAATTCGATTTTATCGAATTCCAAAAATATACACGTAGGCTAGAGAGAGATAGAGTCAGGAGAAGTTCATCTCGTTCTGTTGATTTTTCCTCTCCTCATGCCCCACAACCTATTCCTTCCCCTGTAGTGGTTGCTCCTGATCCCCCTTCTGGCACTCAGGAACCTTCGATGGCTGACATGATGCGTGCCATCCAAGCTCTGGGTGAGAGAGTTGAGTCCCTGGCTAGTGACCGTAACCAGCTCATGGCGGACGTCAAGGAGCTGAAGTGTAAAAGTGCAGTGGGAAGTGGTAAAGTGAGTGATAGTGTTGTGGATAGTGTTGCGCTTGAGGGTTCGTCTGTTCGTGCCTGTCGTCCTCCTAGTCCGGGACCTCTTGCAAGCTCCCAAGTCCAGGGGAGAAGCAATGTCGTACGACCAATAGGTTCGAGAGGCTTTAATCAGCGAACAGACGTTCCCTCCGTGGTTTCGGGCGTATCTACCCAAGATCGCCCCACCCACACAAAGACGAGAGAGCCCATTTATTCCTCGTCTGCGGAAGAGGTTTCTCGTAAGAAACCATGGACCAAGGTCTCACGACCTCTTAAGCGCAAGTCGGTCCCTTCCGCGCAAGTCCAACGGCCCAGTTGTAGCCACTGGGTCAGTTCGGACTCGCTGCAGTCTTCCGATGACTGCTCACCTCCTAAGAGAGGCAAAGCGGTACCGCCTCAGGCAGTTACACCGTCTGTCGCCGCACCTGCTCCTGCAGACCCTAAGTGGTCTTTGCTGCAGACCATGCAGTACCAATTAACGTCTCTGATGCAGGACTTTCGTGCGGAGAAGGTTGCTGCTGCACCAACCTCTTGCCTACAACCAACCACACTCTCGGTTGTGCGTCCTGTGGACGCTGAGGCGACCTTCTTGCGCACTCCAGCTGAGAGAGTCCCGCCACCCATGCGTTCCAGTGTGCCCTGCCAGCCGCATGTTGACGTTCAGCGACGCACGGAACCTTCCGTTGACGTTCGCGAGGTACAACAACCGTCAGAGTTGTTTTGTTTTGACGCGGTGCGTCAACCTCCGCAACCCAGTGTGGTTGCCTCTGCTCGCCCACATCAGACTAGACAGTCTGGAGTAGACGCTGTGCGTCCCCGCGCTGCTATGGTTGTTGCCAGCTCACAGACTGGGCAACAGTTCCATGACGTTGCGTCCGGTTCAGTCACGCGTGCACCCGTGCGACCGGACTCAGCTAACCAGCCGATACCTACTCCATTGCCGCTTCCTCCTCAATACTCGGATGATGGACTCTCTGATGATGACGATGCGGCACACGTTGATGAACCACATTCGGACCTTGACGAGCCCAAGTCCACGCAACCCTCTTTGGACTTTAGAAAAGTTCTTGCTCTGTTCAAAGAGATGTTTCCGGACCAGTTTGTGTCTGTGGCTCCGCGCTCTCCTCCGTCAGAGTTTGCTTTAGGTACGCAGTCATCCTCGCCTGCCTTTACTAGACTCGTCCTCGCACGCTCGTCCAAGAGAGCTTTACGAGTTATAGGAGAATGGATGCAGTCCAAAAAGAGTGTAGGGAAGACAGCCTTTACGTTTCCCCCTGCTAGACTCTCTTCCAGATCGAGCGTCTGGTATGCCACGGGAGAAGTTCTCGGCTTGGGAGTTCCTGCCTCTGCCCAGGGCGACTTCTCAAGTCTTGTAGACTCTCCCCGCAGGCTAGCCATGAGACGCTCTAAGATATGCTGGTCACCTTCGGATGTAGACCATCTGTTGAAAGGGATATTTAGAGCCTTCGAGGTCTTCAACTTTTTAGACTGGTGTCTGGGAGCTTTGAGCAGGAAGATCTCCCCGACTGAGAAGGAATCTTCCTTGCTCATCATGTCCTGCATGGACAAGGCCATACGTGACGGGTCTAGTGAGCTTGCTGCATCGTTCGTATCCGGAGTCCTCAAGAAGCGTGAGAACCTTTGCTCTTTCCTGTCAGCTGGAGTGACACCTTGTCAAAGATCCGAACTTCTGTTTGCTCCTCTCTCTAAGTGCCTTTTTCCAGAGGACTTGATTAAGGAGATTGCTGCTTCTTTGATACAGAAGGACACCCATGACCTGGTTGCGTCCTCTGCCCGCAAAGCCACCCCTTTGCCTACCTTGTCAGCTAGACCAAGGATGGACACTCCAGCGTCCCGATTTATTCCGCCCTTTCGTGGCAGAGCCTCCAGCAGAGGAGGTGCTCGTGCCGAAGGGAGACGTGGGAAGAAGAAAGGAACCAAGTCCTTTAAAGGCAGAGTCTGACTGCCAGCTTCTTCAGACAGCAGTGGGAGCCAGACTCAAGAACTTCTGGCAGACCTGGGAGAAGAGAGGCGCAGATGCACAATCTGTGAAGTTGCTCAGAGAGGGGTACAAGATCCCGTTTGTACGAAAACCCCCTCTAGCAACGTCTCCCATCGATCTCTCTCCCAGGTACAGAGAGGAAGACAAGAGACGAGCATTGAAACAGGAGGTGTCTCTCTTACTAGAAAAGGGAGCGGTAGTCAAAGTCCTGGACCATCAAACCCCGGGCTTCTACAACCGTCTCTTCTTAGTGGCAAAGAAGACAGGAGGGTGGAGGCCGGTGCTAGACGTCAGTGCGCTGAATGTCTTTGTCACAAAGCAGACGTTCGCCATGGAGACCACAAAGTCCGTTCTAGCAGCGGTCAGAAGGGAAGACTGGATGGTCTCTTTAGACCTAAGGGACGCATACTTTCATGTCCCCATCCACCCAGACTCCCAACCTTTTCTGAGATTCGTTTACGAAAAGGTTGTCTACCAGTTTCAAGCCCTGTGCTTTGGCCTAAGCACAGCTCCTCTTGTGTTTACGAGGCTGATGAGGAATGTAGCCAAATTCCTTCATTTAGCGGACATCAGAGCCTCCCTCTATTTGGACGACTGGCTTCTAAGAGCTTCTTCCAGTCGTCGCTGTCTGAAGGATCTAAAGTGGACTCTAGATCTGACCAAGGAATTGGGTCTCCTGGTCAATATGGAAAAGTCTCAAGTGGTCCCATCCCAAACTATTGTGTATTTAGGGATGGAGATTCACAGTCTAGCTTTTCGGGCTTTTCCGTTGGCCCCCAGAACAAGTCAAGCCCAGTTATGCATCCAGAACATGCTGAAGAAGGAACGATGTTCAGTCAGGCAGTGGATGAGTCTGATAGGGACACTATCATCCCTGGAACAGTTCGTATCGTTAGGAAGACTACACCTCCGTCCTCTTCAATATCACCTAGCTGTTTACTGGAAAAAGGACAAGACGCTAGAAGCGGTCTCGATCCCCATTTCCGAGAAGATGAAGTCTTCCCTGACTTGGTGGAAGGACAGTATCAGCCTCAGAGAGGGTCTGCCCCTGGCTGTTCAGACTCCCAACCACGTTCTCTTCTCGGACGCATCGGACACGGGCTGGGGCGCGACATTAGACAGTCGGGAATGCTCGGGAACTTGGAACTCGAGTCAAAGGACAATGCATATCAACTGCAAGGTGCTACTGGCAGTTCATCTGGCCTTGAAAAGCTTCAAGTCTCTCCTTCAAGGCAAAGTGGTGGAGGTGAACTCGGACAACACCATGGCTTTGGCGTACATCTCCAAGCAAGGAGGGACCCACTCTATGACGTTGTACGAGATCGCAAGGGACCTCCTCACCTGGTCAAAAGATCTAAACATTTCACTAGTAACGAGGTTCATCCAAGGCAACTTGAATGTCATGGCAGATTGCCTCAGTCGGAAGGGACAAATCATTCCAACAGAATGGACCCTACACAAGGATGTGTGCAAGAGACTTTGGGCCACATGGGGCCAGCCTACCATAGATCTCTTCGCAACCTCGATGACCAAGAGGCTCCCAATATATTGCTCACCAATCCCGGACCCAGCAGCAGTTCATATAGATGCCTTTCTCCTAGATTGGTCACATCTAGACCTATATGCATTCCCCCCGTTCAAGATTGTCAACAAGGTACTGCAGAAGTTCGCCTCTCACGAAGGGACAAGGTTGACGTTAGTTGCTCCCCTCTGGCCCGCGAGAGAATGGTTCACCGAGGTACTTCGATGGCTAGTGGACGTTCCCAGAACTCTTCCTCTAAGGGTGGACCTTCTACGTCAGCCACACGTAAAGAAGGTACACCAAGGCCTCCACGCTCTTCGTCTGACTGCCTTCAGACTATCGAAAGACTCTCGAGAGCTAGAGGCTTTTCGAAGGAGGCAGCCAGGGCGATTGCTAGAGCAAGGAGGACATCCACCCTTAGAGTCTACCAATCGAAGTGGGAAGTCTTCCGAAACTGGTGCAAGTCAGTATCTGTATCCTCGACCAGTACCTCTGTAACTCAAATAGCTGACTTCCTTTTATACCTGAGGAAAGAACGATCTCTTCCAGCTCCCACTATCAAGGGTTACAGAAGCATGTTGGCATCAGTCTTCCGTCACAGAGGCTTAGATCTTTCCAACAACAAAGATCTACAGGACCTCCTTAAGTCTTTTGAGACCACGAAGGAGCGTCGTTTGGCTACACCTGGTTGGAATTTAGACGTTGTACTAAGATTCCTCATGTCAGAAAGGTTCGAGCCGCTACAATCAGCCTCCTTTAAAGATCTCACTTTAAAGACTCTTTTCCTGGTTTGCTTAGCCACAGCTAAAAGAGTCAGTGAGATTCACGCCTTCAGCAGGAACATCGGATTTTCATCTGAAACGGCTACATGTTCTTTACAACTTGGTTTTCTAGCCAAAAACGAGCTACCCTCTCGTCCTTGGCCGAAATCGTTCGATATTCCAAGCCTATCGAATATGGTTGGAAATGAACTAGAAAGAGTCTTATACCCTGTGAGAGCTCTTAAGTTCTATTTAAGACGAACTAAACCTTTACGAGGACAGGCAGAAGCTTTATGGTGTTCAGTTAAGAAACCATCTTTGCCTATGTCAAAGAATGCTTTATCCTATTTTATCAGACTGTTAATACGATAAGCTCATTCCCATCTGAGTGAGGAAGACCAAGCTTTGCTGAAGGTAAGGACACATGAAGTTAGCGCTGTCGCAACTTCAGTGGCCTTTAAACAAAATAGATCTCTGCGAAGTATAATGGACGCAACCTATTGGAGAAGCAAGTCAGTGTTCGCGTCTTTTTATCTTAAAGATGTCCAGTCTCTTTACGAGAACTGCTACACCCTGGGACCATTCGTAGCAGCGAGTGCAGTAGTGGGTGAGGGCTCAACCACTACAATCCCCTAATTCCATAACCTTTTTAATCTTTCTCTTGAAATGTTTTTATTGTTGTTTTTGGGTTGTCCGGAAGGCTAAGAAGCCTTTCGCATCCTGGTTGATTTGGCGGGTGGTCAAATTCTTTCCTTGAGAAGCGCCTAGATTAGAGGTTTTGATGAGGTCCTGTGGTATGGGTTGCAACCCTTCATACTTCAGATCCTAGGGGTCGCTCAGCATCCTAAGAGGATCGCGAGGCTCCGTAAGGAAGACGTACTTAAAAAGGCAGAGTAATTGTTCAAGTCGACTTCCTTACCAGGTACTTATTTATTTTATTTTTGTTATTTTGATAACTTCTAAAATGAAATAAAAAATCCTTAGCTCATAATAATGTAAACATTTATTGCTGGTCTCTACCCACCCCCCTGGGTGTGAATCAGCTTATATAATCACCGGCTAAGTTAAATATTGAAAAATGTTTTGATAATAAAATAAATTTTTGAATATACTTACCCGGTGATTATATATTAAAGGACCCTCCCTTCCTCCCCAATAGAGACGCAGTGGACCGAGGAGAAAATTGAGTTCTTTGTTTACAATGAGTACTGAGTACCTGCACGACAGATGGCGCTGTTGAAGTACACCCCCTACCTGCATAGCGATCGCTGGCGGATTTTTTCCGTAGAGTTTTCTGTCGAGCAGCAGAGCTGCAGCTTATATAATCACCGGGTAAGTATATTCAAAAATTTATTTTATTATCAAAATAACATTTTGTTAGGTTTTGAGAATCAGCAGGTGTTAGAGGCTAAGGAAAAGGAGTTACAGAATTGGAGAGAAAACAATGTATATGAGGAGGTGGAAGATACTGGTCAAAAAGTTATATCCACAAAGTGGATAGTCACTGAGAAATTAAAAGGAGGTGAAAAGATATGTAAGGCCAGTTGGTTGCTAGAGGTTTTGAAGAAATGCCAGACTGGGAAAAATATGCTCTTATTTGTAATCCAGAACTGTTGAAATTGTGCTTGACAATTATCATATTAAAAAAATGAAATTGTTACACTTTAAATGTGAAAGCAGCATATTTGCAGGGTGATCAAATACAGATTGAAGTACTGTATTTTTAAGATCACCGGTTGAAGGAGATTGGAGTGGCTTATGGAAATTGAAGAAGACAGTGTATGGGTTGAAGGATACTGCAAAAGCATGGTATTGTAAGGTAGTAAGGTAGTGAGTGTAGTGAAAGAACTGAGAGGGGGGTGGGGAGAGAAGTAGACTGGAGCCAAACATATCTTTTTGGAAGAAAGACAATAAACTGTTGTATATTATTCTCCCATGTGGATGACTTTTGCTATGGGGGAAATAAATGATTCATGGAAAAAATAATTGGAAGGCTGGCTAGGCGAAAAACTTAAAATGGGTGAACAAGAAAGTAAGAGTTTTAAGTACCTAGGAGTAATGGTAGAGCAAAATGAAAGGATAAGTATCAATCAATGGAAATATGTCAACTAAGTAAAGGAACAAGAAGCTAGACAATATATTGATAACAGAATACTAAGTCAGAAGGAACTAACGGAATATAGGTCCGTGGTTGGACAGCTTAATTGGATATCTTTGCATGCAATGCCAGAAATATTGTATAGCTTTAGTGAATAAAGTAAGGCATTTAAGGAAGGTTCAACACAAGATATGAGAAAATTAATAAAAGTAGTAAGGAGAGTTAAAACTATAATGGGAAAGGGGGTATTAAATGAACTGCAAGGAGAGAATATCTATTGGGAAACATATGCAGATGCATTCTTTGGGAATGTTGAAGATGGGCATCCTTCATTCACTCGCTGACGTACATCTGCTTCCACTCCACCATTTGCTGCAACAACAGACCCCAATTACAGTACTTAAATTGATCCACCTCCTCAAGTAACTCTCCAATCAACATGACATTCAATCTCGCACCACCTTCCCTTCTCGTACGTCTCATAACCTTACTCTTACCCACATTAACTCTCAACTTCCTTCTCTCACACACCCTTCCAATTTCTGTCACTAATCGGCTAAGCTTCTCTTCCGCGTCTGCAACCAGTACAGTATCATCCGCAAACAACAACTGATTTACCTCCCATTCATGATCATTCTCGTCTACCAGTTTCAATCCTCGTCCAAGCACTCGAGCATTCACCTCTCTCACCACTCCATCAACATAAAATTTAAACATCCATGGCAATGTTTACACCTTTTTCTCGGCTCAGCCTTACTTCATTGGCCTAGCTGTAAATCCCTAATCACAAGTTGGGGAGTTAAAACAGTTTTAGCTGCTAGTTTAAAAGGGGGAGGGTATGATGGCCACAGTGAAATGTTTTGTCTTTATAGTTTTTATATAAAAGGCATAAAGGTTTCCCTCATGCATTAAGTTTTTCCGTTCTGAGATATGTATAGATCTAAAGGATTTTAGTTTAAACCTCATGATTCTCCTATAATTTGGAGTATATTGAGATGTTTTACTTATAATTTAGACATTTTTCTATGATTTATATTGTTGAATATTTTTCTCTTAGAGATCCTACCAGAGGATGATGCTGCAAGAGAGGAGGTTCTCCCACCAGGTTGGGAAAAAATAAGTTAATGTTAACACAACAAGCTCAATATCAACAGCAATTTTGACTGCCATTACACCACATGCAATGCTTTCTTGGTTTATTCATTTACTGTGCATACTTTGCATATTATGAAAGAACTTGACATGCAGTAAATGTTGAATTTGGCTTCTTTTCTATTATTTGTTCAGCAAGTTTCTATTTATTTAATTAATTTTTAGACCTTACTCCATTTGGTTTTCGTATCTAAAAGATATTTTGAAAGGTAATCTCCAATAATCTTATCATAGCTGAAATTATGCATTTTTTAGTGTTTTTAGGTTATTTTATAAGTAGCTATAATGTTCTGTTAATTAACACTAAGCACATTTATTGGATTTTTTGCTATTGGATTTCATGGCAAAGCTCATCACTTTCATTATAATTCTAATTTTTAGATAACCTTTGCTTAATATCACAAATTTTAAGTAAATTGTATTTTTCCTAACAGTACTTACCTCGAACTACTTTCTTAGGAGTATATGCTGGGATCTCCTCCCAACCGACCAGAGTTATGTGTAGTTTACCCTAGTCCCGTTTTCTGTGGGGGTCAACCTCAGGCGAAGTGATACGCGCCCTGAGGCTGACCCCGGGTCAGGGAGCATGCTTTCTCAGGTCTCGACCTCCAGTAAGTTCTTGGTAGCTTAGGTTCTTAAGAGGTCCAGTAAGGCACTCAGGGAAGGAAGGGTGGGCCATTACCCGAAAGTAGTTCGAGGTAAGTACTGTTAGGAAAAATACAAATTACTTAAAATTTGTGATTTGTTCCAACACGGAGTACTTACCTCGAACTACTTTCTTAGGAGACTTGCACTTTAGGAGGTGGGAGTGGCCTTCTAGACCTAGAGACCAAACTAAGCATGATCAGGGGAACCTAGATAGGAGGCTAGGTTCTGTTGCCATTCATGAAACACGGAAAATAGGGAAAAAACTACACAAAGAGCTCTATCTTAGTGTCTAAGTAACTCACCTCTGCAAGAATTCCTAGGAGACATGTCCTTCCGATGATCGTGGGTCTTGAACCAGGCTCAGGTGGACTACCCGAGCACATCTTTGAGCAGAAATAGGGGAAGGAAAAACAAGGGGGTTAAGGAACGAACCTGTGTCTCTTGGTCTTACCATCCGCGGTTGTTTCTGGGGCTATGTCGTCAAACCGTTTGGAGCGCGGAGATGACGGTTCCTATTGAGAATCTGTCCAGGGATTTCCTTGAATAGTCCTTTAGGTAGTGAGCCGTGAAGGTCGACTGGTTAGACCAGGTGCCAGCTCTCAGGTTTTGGCCCACTGTCATATTCTTCTCGAATCCTAACGAGGTACTTAGACCCCTAATGTCGTGGGGCCTGGGCTTGCCCGGCAGGGGAATTCCCGCACTACTGTAGGCTCTGATAATCACCTGTCGCAGCCAGAAGGAGATGGTATTCTTTGAGATTGGCTTCTTCACTGGGCCTGTGGAGACAAACAGACTTTTGATATTAGGCCGAAGTTTAGCCGTCCTCTCTAGGTATTTCCTTATTGCCCTGACAGGGCACAGCCTTAAGTCCTTCGGGTTGTCCGAACGGCGAATTGCTGGTATTGAGAAGCCTTCAAACCTAGGATCCCACACGGCTGGATTCTGGGTCTTAGCTACAAAGGATGGTACACACTTGAAGGAAGCCTCTCGCCAACCCTTCGAGTGCGAGACCTCGTAAGACAGTCCATGAATCTCCCCTACCCTTTTTGCTGAGGCCAAAGCCAGCAGGAAAACAGTCTTGAGGGTGAGATCTTTGTCCACGATGTCTTTTAGGGGCTCGAACGGGGGTTCTGATAACATCTTCAGGACCCTGGCCACATCCCACTGTGGCACCCTAACGGCTTGAGGGGGGCATGCCTGCTCGAAACTCTTGATGAGCATCGAGACATGTCTAGAGGCTCCCAGGTCGATGCCCTTCAGGAGGAAAACTTGGCCTAACGCTGCACGGACTCCCTTGATGGCCGGAATAGACATGTTGACCACGTCCCTGAGATAGACCAAGAAGTCCGCAACCTCCGGGATGGAGGCCTTCAGTGGCTTGATGCTCCTGGAGGAGCACCACTTAGTGAAAGTGGCCCATTTTGCTTGGTAGATCGCTGCTGATGAACGTCTCAGATACCCCGACATCCTTGCTGCTGTCTTCGACGAATAGCCTTCCTTCCTCAGGAGATGCTCAATAATCTCCACGTGTGAAGGCGGAGGGACCGAGGGTTCTTGTGGAACCTTTGGAAATGGGGCTGCCGGAGAAGGTCTGACCTGTGTGGGAGGGGCCAAGGTGGAAGACAAGCTAGTTCCTTTAGATCCACGAACCATTCTTTCTCCGGCCACCAGGGCGCTACCAAAGTCATCTTCAGGTTGTGGGCCCTCCTTACTCTGTTGAGCACCTGCCTGAGCATCGCGAAGGGAGGGAAGGCGTAAACATCGAGATTGTCCCAAGGGTGCTGGAAGGCGTCCTCTAACGCCGCTCTTGGGTCTGGCACAGGAGAAAAAAACACGGGGAGCTGTGCATTCAGTCTTGTCGCAAAGAGGTCCATCACTGGTGACCCCCATTTTTGGATGATGACTTTGGCCACTACTGGGTGTAGGGACCACTCGGCTCCTACTACTTATCCCATCCTGCTGAGGCTGTCGGCCAGGACGTTCCTTTTTCCCGGAATGAACCTTGCTGAGATCTTGATCTGCTCCACCTCGGCCCATTCCAGAAGTTCCAACGTGAGGTCGCACAACTCCTTCGATTTTAGTCCTCCCTGCTTCTTTATGTAGGCCACCACCATGGCGTTGTCGCACATCAGTGCCACGGTGTTCCCCCGGAGTAGATTGACGAACTCTAGGCACGCTCTTCAAACTGCCCTCATTTCTAGGACGTTTATGTGTTGAGCCTTCTTCTCGTCCGTCCATTTTCCTCTTGCTGACCTTCCGAGGAGGTGGGCACCCCACCCCCCCTTGGATGCGTCCGTGAACAGGAGCATCTCGGGAGGGTCGGCTGCGAAGGGCATTCCCTTGAGTGTCTTCGATCTGCTACGCCACCACTCCAGGACTTCCTTTGTTTCTGGGAGAACAGGAATCACTTTGTGGGGGAGTCCCTCTGGTTCCAGAGCTCCTTCAAATTCCACTGAACCCCCCTGAGCTTGAGCCTCCCCTGGGGGACAAGTTTCTCCAACGATACGAGATGGCCTATCAATCTTTGCCAGTCCTTCGCTCTCCTGGGCTGGTCCGACAGGAAGGGCCGGAGGATCTGGTCCAAGATGTCTAGTCTCTCCGCGGAAGGGAAGGCTCTCGCCAACCGGGAGTCCAAGACCATTCCGAGGTAGGTCATCCTGGTGGAGGGTATCAGTTGAGACTTCTCCAGGTTTATGATGATGCCCAGGACATTGCAGAACCGCAGAAGCTTCGCGCCTTGCTCCCTCAGTACTTCCCCTGAGGCTGAAAGTAACAACCAGTCGTCCAGGTACCGAATCAGGCGGATGCCCTGTTCGTGTGCCCATACTGAGACTGTTGTGAAGACCCTCATGAAGACTTGAGGAGCTGTGGACAGCCCGAAGCAGAGGGTCTTGAACTGCAATGTCTGGGCACCCCATCTTACCCTTGGTACTTCCTGCTTGAGGGGTGTACTGGGATTTGGAAGTATGCGTCCTTGAGGTCTATGGACATCATGAAGTCCCCTTCCCTCAGGGACGCCAGGACCGACTTCGGGGTGTCCATCTTGAAGCCGGTCTTGCACACAAACTTGTTGAGGGCTGAGAGGCCTATGACTGGCCTCCAACCTCCCGTTGCCTTCTCCACCAGGAAGAGTCCGCTGTAGAACCCCGGGCCCGGCTCCGGGACTGGTTTTATCGCTCCTTTTGCCACCATCACCGAGACTTCCTCTTGCAGAGCTGTCCTCCTCAAGGGGTCCTTTGGAGCCAACCACTCTGCCCGTAGGTCTGGTATTAGAGACAGGGGGTCCGCGAGGAAGGGTAGCCTGTACCCTTCTTTTAGAACTGTTACGGTCCACGGGTCTGCACCGTGGTCTTTCCATGCTTGCCAAAGATGTCTGAGGTATCCCCCCACCTGAGGCTTGGGCAGGAGTAGGGGGCCTCTCTCTCTATCTCCTTCTGGAGGGACGGCCTGCACGCCCTCTCCTGGCTGCCGCGTAGGAAGGTCTAAAGGAGGACTGAGTTGACGATGTTCCCCTACGGGAGGGCTGCGAAGGTTGTGACCAAGCCGTCGCTGGGGCGTCTCTCCTGGGCTGGCTAGGCGAGGCCTGAGGAGGAGGAGGAGCATCGGAAGCGGTCCTTCTGTGGATGGGTCTTCTCACTGACTGGGGTCTGAGATCACCCACGTCTTTCCGTTTCTGACCCTTTCCGTTATATCTTCCGCTGCCTTCAGGGGGAAAAGGGAATCGTCCCACAGTGGCAGGTTTCTCAGGGCTCTTGCTTCTCTGTCTGGAATACGTCTAGTAATTTTATTAAGGACTGTGTCCCTCCTCCGCAGGATCCAGTTGACGGCTTGAGCTAGAGACTGGTAGGAGACAAACTTCAAGGCCCTACCTCCTGAGCTAATCAGCTCCTTCAGTAGGGCCTGATTCTCCGGGACCGAGAGGTCATAGGAGGCCTGGACTCCTACAAGGGCGGAGGCCCACCAGTCCAGCCAGGAGGAAACGTTGACCAGGTCCTTGGCTATCTCCTCCATCATTGTAGCCTCCGACTGCGAGAAACAGATCTTCAGATCCTCCTTGGCCTAACACCTCGAGAGCTGGTTCGACCTTACAGGCACCTGGTCGCTGTCCCTCAGGCAGATAAAATTTGCTCTGGGACCTCAGGCCTTGGAGCAGCTTGGAGGAACTTTGGGTCTTGGGAGCCTCCGCATGGTTGGCCACGATTTTGTTGACGTGGGCTCTACCCAGCTTAACATCCCTGGCCATCGATAGTGCTAGGGATCGTCTGTGTTGAACAGGGGCCTCTACCAGTCTGTTGAGGCTAGAGCACCAGGGGCCCTCGGAGGAGGGTTCGGGGTCTTCGATCCTGTGATGGCTCCTGATGAGCCCTATCACTCTCCTGTATGCGGAGACCTCCGCTGTTGAGCCCATTGCATTATCCTCCATATCTTCTGTAGGGTGATCTGCTGCTCGTGATGGAGCCCCCGTACGAGGCTCTGGACGAAGGACGGGCATTGCCGTAGCGGCGAGGGCCTCCGTCCTAGGTCTCTCCTTCGTCGTGGAGGATCTGGCTTCCGTGGGCTTGCCCGACGGGGGGAGCCATCTCTCCTTCTCCTGACGGTGATGAGTCACCTTGGAGGATGGGACGAGGCTGCCAGTCCGAAGGGGCGACTCTCTCCGCTGGGCGGATTGAGCCGGAACCTTCGAGGCCTTACGCCTGTCCGATGGGGCCGGAAACGACGTATCCCTCCTTCTGTCGAATCTGCCGCTGGAAGCGTATCTGTCCGGGGTTTTGGATCTAGGGCGCCAACCTGACGAACTCGGAACTGCTGAGAACTCGGGGAGCTTGCTACGTGGGACCAGCACCCATTCTTCTCCAGGCGATCTATTTTCCTAAACTTCCTGCTGGGGGACCTGGAGCGTCTACCCCCATGGCGAGACCTGGAGCGTGAGCGGGAACGAGAATGCCTCCTCCGGGATCTCTCGCGACGTCTTCGGAACTTCTTTCGGGTCTCGCCCTCCGAGGCACAGGAACCCATTACGGCTGACGAGTCTGACGATGCGTCGTAACTTGTCGGCGGGGCGGCCGCGCGAAGTGCAGCAGGAGGAATGACCCGACGACCGGCGGAAGACGAGGGCTGTAGGAAGACGTCTGGTAAGGTAGGCGACGGCACTGGAGGGGAGCGTGGGCGATCTTCGATGGGGAACTAGGTTCCGAAGCCTTCCTCCATTCTCGAAGGGGACCTGTAGGGTGTCCTCGGAGGTACCCACCCGAGGGACTCTGATGGGGGTGAGTCGTCTTTCTCGACGACGCCCTCGGCCGTAGAGGTACCTGAAAAGCACACCCAAGAGGCGGGAGAAGAGGCAGTAACATTTTTACCCCACATAGGGTCATCTGACGAGACGTGCCCCACAGGCACCAGGGCTCCGTCTTCAGAACACACACCCGTCCCTCCCTCAGTCCCCTCACTTGCCTGGAATGATGCCACTACCCCACTATCCTGCAATACAGACTCCTGGGGAAGAGCCGCCGGCTTCTTCCCCGCAACGGACTTACCTCGTCCCCTACTCTGGGTAGGGGAAGGTGGTATGGAGGCTCGCCCTGACGACGCTCCTGGAGACGCAAGGGGAGAGGAGATGCTCGCCTTCTTAGGGGACCTCTTGGGCGCCTTCTTCTACTTCGTGCCGAAGCGCACCCACTGAACTTCGTTCCACGATTCTCACTCTGGGCATGTGTCCGTAGGGAACACACTCTGCCCCTACACGACGAACACAAGGAGTGCGGGTCCACCTCCGGTTTCGAAAGAAAAGCACCACACGATTTTCTGGCCATAGGCCCAGGACAACGGCGGGGATGCTCCATTACCGTAAGACACAGGAACGCAAGGGAAGGAACAAGGGAACGAGAATGCCTCCTCCGGGATCTCTCGCGACGTCTTCGGAACTTCTTTCGGGCCTCGCTCTCCGAGGCACAGGAACCCGTTACGGCTGACGAGTCTGACGATGCGTCGTAACTTGTCGGCGGGGCGGCCGCGCGAAGTGCAGCAGGAGGAATGACCCGACGACCGGCGGAAGACGAGGGCTGTAGGAAGACGTCTGGTAAGGTAGTCGACGGCACTGGAGGGGAGCGTAGGCGATCTTCGATGGGGAACTAGGTTCCGAAGCCTTACTCCATTCTCAAAGGGGACCTGTAGGGTGTCCTCGGAGGTACCCACCCGAGGGACTCTGATGGGGGTGAGTCGTCTTTCTCGACGACGCCCTCGGCCGTAGAGGTACCTGAAAAGCACACCCAAGAGGCGGGAGAAGAGGCAGTAACATTTTTACCCCACATAGGGTCATCTGACGAGACGTGCCCCACAGGCACCAGGGCTCCGTCTTCAGAACACACACCCGTCCCTCTCTCAGTCCCCTCACTTGCCTGGAATGATGCCACTACCCCACTATCCTGCAATACAGACTCCTGGGGAAGAGCCGCCGGCTTCTTCCCCGCAACGGACTTACCTCGTCCCCTACTCTGGGTAGGGGAAGGTGGTATGGAGGCTCGCCCTGACGACGCTCCTGGAGACGCAAGGGGAGAGGAGATGCTCGCCTTCTTAGGGGACCTCTTGGGCGCCTTCTTCTACTTCGTGCCGAAGCGCACCCACTGAACTTCGTTCCACGATTCTCACTCCGGGCATGTGTCCGTAGGGAACACACTCTGCCCCTACACGACGAACACAAGGAGTGCGGGTCCACCTCCGGTTTCGAAAGAAAAGCACCACACGATTTTCTGGCCATAGGCCCAGGACAACGGCGGGGATGCTCCATTACCGTAAGACACAGGAACGCAAGGGAAGGAACAAGGGAAGCACAAAGGTACCACGTGGGACCGCGGAGACACAAGGGAAGGATACAAGTATACCACGTGGAGACCACGCGAGACACAAAGGGTCGGGGACACAAAGAGTCGCACTGGGATTAAGGAGAGCGTTGAGATGTTATTGCGATGCGACCAGAGAACTTATTGGAGGTCGAGACCTGAGAAAGCATGCTCCCTGACCCGGGGTTAGCCTCAGAGTGCGTATCACTCCGCCTGAGGTTGACCCCCACAGAAAACGGGACTAGGGTAAGCTACACAAAACTCTGGTCGGTTGGGAGGAGATCCCAGCAGATACTCCTAAGAAAGTAGTTCGAGGTAAGTACTCCGTGTTGGAACAAACATCTTTTGATAGTGTAATAAATGCACTGATACTGTATCTTTTCGTTTATATAGAAATTTTAGTGATTTAAGTGAATATTATTTGTTGCGTTCACATATCCATATTATAACTGAGTGTCTCCTGTTGTTCATATTATTTCTCTCTTGATGCTGGTTGAATGTCGACATCTACCCTAAAACTGAAAATTTCCTATTTTCTTAACTGGTAATTGCCTTGCCTTGCCTTTCTAATGTAGTATTGGGAGGCTCATACGGTGGTGTATGACAATACTGTCTTTTGAGTACATGTAAATCAAATTGCTCTATCTTCCTGTTTTTTCATTAATCCTGTGATAGTACACACGCTGCCTGCTCTCCAAAATGTGAGTTTGTGGTTCAAGATGATTTATAGAAACTTATTATTTTTTATTGTTTGTGGAGTGTTGTCTTCTGTCTGCTTAATGTCAGGGTTGTTTGAGGAATTTATTTCTTTCTTAAAAAGCTCCTCATTCTTTTTGTGTCACATGCCAGGAATTAATGTGTGATTTGATAAGAATTGTGAATATAGTTCTCTCTCAATTCCTCTTATGTAGGCTTATTTTCAGTAAGCTTGTAAGAATTGTTCCCTGGTGTCTCTCAGTGATATTTTGGTCACCAAAATGACCTCCTGTGGATGGCATGAAAACCGATTTACAACAAACAAAAAATGTTGAAGATATTTTTATTTATGCCAGGAATGACGCACTTTATCTTTAAAACAGAAACTATTATTTGATTGATAATATTGTGTGCTTTCAATTCAGATGTTTAAAATTCTTCAGTCCATGTGAATGGAATATGTTGCAATAGTTTACCAGATGTGCATATACACGATTGTAGTTGTGTACCTTTTTTACATATAAATGTTTCATTCTACCTTACTGTACACAAGAAGTCACTGTACGTATGTTATTTCTGTGGAAGAATATCAGTTAATCCCAGCCAGCTTTCCAAACCATGACCAGCAAATGCTGTTTTTGTAAATGATTCAAGTCACAAAAAAATTGTCTTTTATTTCAGGTGAAAAGTTAAGACTTGGCTAATTAATTACTTAAGAGGTGAAGTTCCTCATGCCATGATGACCATTATCAAGTTGATAGTAATGAACTTTATGAACCTTTAACTGATTTTGCTGTTTTTGTAAACTCACAAGGCTAACGAGTCATTAGACAAAGACTGATCCCACCCTAGCCTAGTCTAGCCGTGCCTACTTTGATTCAAAATTTAGGCAAACTCTTCAAGCTGTGCCTAGGGATTTAGGGTTTGTGGCCAATTGGAAATGTCCCTGCCTGGCAGTCTGCCAGACTGAGGTTCAAGTCCCACTCAAACTCAATAGTCTCTTGTAGTGTTTGCAACCTCACCATCCTTGTTAGCTAAGGATGAGGAGTTTGGGGGAGCCTATAGGTCTACTTGCTTAGTTATCATCAGCCATTGCCTGGCCTTCCCTGGTCCTGACTTTGGAGGACGGGGTTCTTGGGCGCTGGTCATATGAATAAGTTGTCAGTTTCTAGGAAAGTGTCCTGTTAGGTGGGGGCATTGTCACTCTTTTTGTACTCTTCCATTCATGAGTGGTTTTCAAACCTTTAAACTATTCAGTAAGGGTTCTTTTGGTGTTAGAATTTTGTTCATCTTATAGACCTGAGCATTATATCCAATATTTTATTGTTATCATTTTATTATCAGAATTAATAACCTAGTTCCTCAGTAACCAACAATGTAAGCAAATTTTTCCATTTGTGACAGAAGAGAATCTGACTAGTCTTATCCCCTAACTGTTATGAATTTCATTATAATACCCACCTCTGATTGCATCATTATGACTAATAATTTTCAATATTAAACTTACCCGATGATCATATAGCTGTCAGCTCTGCTGCCCGACAGAAAAACCTACGGGCGGAATACGCCAGCGATCGCTATACAGGTGGGGGTGTACATCAACAGCGCCATCTGTCAAGTAGGTACTCAAGTACTCGATGTCAACAAAGAACCAATTTTCTCTCTGTCGTGCCACTGGCAAGACCTACTAAATACGCTGTTACTAACTGGATTTGTTTTCACAACTATTTGGTGAAGTACACTATTCCAGTTTTGAGCTTTCGCTATGCAGGGGTTTTATCTTCATTTCAAAACTTGAACTCGTTTTGGATAGATTTTATTTTGGTGACAAAGAGAGTATGGACTCTCTTTCACTTTTAAATGGCCGACCCTTCCCTTAGACGGAAGTGTGTTTAGGTTTTTAGTAATTTTGCTTAACACGTTATAGATCTTTATATTTTATATCTCTCCGCCTTTATTAGGCCTCTTCGATTAACTTTCCTTTTATTATAAACATATAAAAATAAATTTTTATGTTTTGTTTATTTGGGACCTTTCCTTTTAGTAGGCGGTCCTAACTTGGAACCGAAGTTAATCAACGTTGAGCCCGTTATATCGTATTTAACCTTTAAAGAATTTAAAACTTTTTAAATTTAATGTTTTATGAAAGAATTTCTTTGATAGTCTCGTACTGTTTTCAAAGATGAACTAACGTTTAGTTTTTTAGTCTACGCAGTTGTTGACGTTCAGGACGTTCAACTTGCGCTCTATCGTTACGATAGAGAGAGAGTGTATCACGGTTTCACTTTGCAGTAAGAGTAAACCTATTCTAGCGTTTCGTTCATTCTTTCTTAGCTTAAATGGTTTAAATTCTAAATTAAAGGAACTTTTTATTTGGAAAACCTTTCAGTTTTTTCCTTTAGCAAATAACATGTTTTGACGATATATAATTGGGCTCTTCTCTCAGGTGCGAAATCTAGAGAGAAAGAGAGAGATAGAGACGGAGGGAGAGAGAGGAGATAAAACGTTTCGTTCAAGCGGGTAACGTTGTTCTCGTTTTACTCTCCTCCCTAGTCGCTGTAGGGGAAGAAGGTAAAACGTTTCTAGGGTTTTATTCTTGTTCCCAGGCTATGTGCGGTGAGAGATTGTAAACGTAGTTTATTTGATCTAGTGTTTAGTCTCTTTCCCAGCCACTGAATTCTTTATCTTTATATATGTTTTCTGTTGCATTATACGACTGTTTTCGCAATTACTACCTTTAATGAAGGGTAGGATTGCGTGTTTCAGGAGAAATCAGTAAAAGTTTCGATTTCAGTGAAATAAGTGCAAAACAGAAAATCAAAGTGATAAAGTGATATGCGCAAAGTGTTACAGTGTTGCGTCCGAGGGTTCGTCTGTTCGTGCCTGTCGTTCACCTAGTCCGGGACCTCTTGCAAGCTCCCAAGCCCAGGGGAGAAGTAATGTCGAACGACTTATGGGTTCCTCAGGCCTTGATCAGCGAACAGACGTTTTTCCTTCCGTGGTTTCGGGCGTATCTACCCAAGATCGCCCCACCCACACAAAGACGAGAGAGCCCATTTACTTCTCGTCTGCGGAAGAGGTTTCTCGTAAGAAACCTTGGACCAAGGTCTCGCAGCTTATTAAGTGCAAGTCGGTCCCTTCCGCGCAAGTCCAACGGCCCAGTTGTAGCCACTGGGTCAGTTCGGACTCGCTGCAGTCATCCGACGACTGCACACCTCCCAAGAGAGGCAAGGTGGTACCGCAACAGGCAGTAACTCCGTCTGTTGCCGCACTCGCTGTTTTAGACCCTCAGTCACAACGGACAGTAGCTCCGTCTGTTGCCGCTTTTGTAGACCCTGAGTGGTCTTTACTGCAGTCTATGCAGACTCAGTTAGCTGCGGTTATGCAGGAGTTTCGTGCGGAGAAGGTTGGCGCTGCACCCGTTAGCCTACAACCTGCCACGGTTGTGCGCCCAGCTCACGCTGAGGCTGCCTGCTCCCACACTCCGGCTGCGGAGAGGTTGGCGCTGCACCCGTTAGCCTACAACCTGCCACGGTTGTGCGCCCAGCAGACGCTGAGGCTGCCTGCTCCCACACTCCGGCTGTGAGAGCTCCTCCACCCATGCGCAGTCGACCCTGCCAGACGCATGCTGACTCCCACAGACGCACGGAGCACTCCGTTGCCGTGCGTGAGCTACCACAACAACAGGAGGGTGGAGTTAAGCTGCCGTGTTTTGACACGGTGCGTCAGCCTCCGCAACCCACTGTGGTTACCGCCACTCACCCGCAGCAGACTAGTCAGTCAGGAGTTGAGGCTTCCCCACACAGCTTTGGTTGTTGCCAGCTCACAGACTGTCAAGCAGTTACATGACGTTGCCTTCTGGTCTGCTACTAATGCACCAGTGCTGTATGTCCTCACGCACCTGTTGTGGTTGACAGTTCAGTTTTTTTGACAGTTCACAGACTGTCAAGCAGTTACATAACGTTGCCTTCTGGTCTGCTGCTAATGCACCAGTGCTGTATGTCCTCACGCACCTGTTGTGGTTGACAGTTCAGTTTTTGACAGTTCACAGACTGTCAAGCAGTTACATAACGTTGCCTTCTGGTCTGCTGCTTATGCACCAGTGAGACCCTCACTGAGATAACCTAGCTTTTCTCGGACAAGGTTCCTGTGGATGAGAAAGTGCTGTTCTCCCTCCTACTGATATTCCTTTGAGGACTCTCATTTGGAGAGGAGCCTTAAGCTGCTTAGCCTCCTATGGACTTTAATTAAAGCATAACAAGGCTTCCAGGGATGGTAAATGGTTCCGCTTCAGTCGCTAACCCCGTCTGTTGCCACACCTGCTCCCGTAGACCCTAATGGGCTTTGCTGCAAGACATGCAGTCCAAGCTTGTGTCCTTGATAGAGGACTTTTTACGGAGAAGAACCTTCTGGCCAACAACCTTCCTACCGGTTGGTTGTGCGCCCTGTTGACACTGAGGTATCCTACTCGCGTCCGCCAGTTGAGGTGGTTCCTCCACCGATGCGACACAGTGTGGGTTGCCAGTCGCACGTTGACGTTAAGCGACGCTCGGAGGTGGTTGTTGAAGTGTGTCACTAGGAAGACGTTCAACAACCAGCAGAGGTGACTTGTTGTGACGCAGTGCGTCAACCTCAGCAACCCGGTAGGGTGTTGACTGTACAACCCAGACAGTCTAGACAGTTTCGGGTTGACGCTGTACTTCCTCGCGTCCCCATGGTTGACAGTTCACAGACTGTGCAGCAGTACCATGATATTGCTTCCGGCTCCGTCACGCATCCACCAGTGCGACCGGATTCAGCGAGTCAGACGTTGCCCACTCCGTTGCCGTTTCCTCATCAGTTTCGGATAAGGAACCCTCTGATGAGGACGTTGCTGAACTAGACGATCTACCCCCAGCCCTGCTATCCATCCAGAAGATGCTGAAGAAGGAACGCTGCCCTGTCAGGCTGTGGATGAGTCTGGTAAGGACACTGTCATCCGTGGTTCTTTTGTGTCACTTGGAAGACTACACCTCCGTCCTCTTCTGTATCATCTAGCTTTTCACTGGAAAAAGGACAAGACGCTAAAAGCGGTCTCGATCCCGGTTTCCGGAAAGATAAAGTCTGGTCTGACTTGGTGAAAGGACTTTATCAACCTTAGAAAGGGTCTTCCCCTGACTGTTCAGACTCCCAACCACGTTCTCTTCTCGGACGCATCGGACGTAGGCTGGGGTGCGACATTAGGTGGTAGGGAATGCTCGGGATTATGGAACTCGAGTCAAAGGACAATGCATTTCAACTGCAAGAAGCTACTGGCAGTACGTCTGACCTGGAAAAGCTTCAGGTCTCTCCTTCAAGGCAAAGTGGTGGAGGTGAACTCGGACAACACCCGGCTTTGACGTACATCTCCAAGCAAGGAGGGACCTACTCTCTGACATGGTACGAGATCGCAAGGGACCTCCTCACCTGGTCAACAGGTCTAGACTTTTCACTAGTAACGAGGTTCATCCAAGGCAACTTGAATGTCATAGCAGATTGTCTCAGTAGGAAGGGACAAATAATTCCAACAGATTGGACCCTCCACAAGGATGTATGCAAGAGACTTTGGGCCACCTGGGGCCAGCCAACCATAGATCTCTTCGCAACCTCGATGACCAAGAGGCTCCCAATAGTTTGCTCACCTATCCCGGACCCAGCAGTAGTTCATATAGATGCCTTTCTACTAGATTGGTCACATCTAGATCTATATGCATTCCCTCCGTTCAAGATTGTCAACAGGGTACTGCAGAAGTTCGCCTCTCACGAAGGGACAAGGTTGACGCTAGTTGCTTCCCTCTGGCCCGCGAGAGAATAACTCACCGAGGTACTTCGATGGCTAGTAGACGTTCCCAGAACACTTCCCCTAAGGGTGGACCTTCTACGTCAGCCACGCGTAAAGAAGGTACACCAAGGCCTCCACGCTCTTCGTCTGACTGCCTTAAGATTATCGAAAGACTCTCGAGAGCTAGAGGCTTTTCGAAGGAGGCAACCAGAGCGTTTGCTAGAGCAAGGAGAACATCCACCCTTAGAATCTACCAATCGAAGTGGGAAATCTTCCGAAACTGGTGCAAGTCAGTATCCGTATCCTCGATCAGTACCTCTGTAACTCAAATAGCTGACTTTCTCTTATATCTGAAGAAAGAACGATCTCTTTCAGCTCCCACTATCAAGGGTTACAGAAGCATGTTGGCATCAGTCTTCCGTCACAGAGGCTTAGATCTTTCCAACAATAAAGATCTACAAGACCTCCTTAAGTCTTTTGAGACCACGAAGGAGCGTCGTTTGGTTACACCTGGTTGGAATTTAGACGTGGTACTAAGATTCCTTATGTCAGACAGGTTCGAACCGCTTCAATCAGCCTCCCTGAAAGATCTCACCTTTAAGACTCTTTTCCTGATATGCTTTACCACAGCTAAAAGAGTCAGTGAGATTCATGCCTTCAGCAAGAACATCGGATTCTCATCCGAAACGGCTACATGTTCTACAACTTGGTTTTCTAGCCAATCACGAGCTGCCTTCTCGGCCTTGACCAATATCGTTCGATATTCCAAACTTATCGCATGGTTTGAAATGAACTAGAAAGAGTATTATGTCCTGTAAGAGCTCTTAAGTTCTATTTAAAAACCTTTACGAGGCCCGTCTGAAGCTTTATGGTGTTCAGTTAAGAATCCATCTTTGCCTTTGTCAGAGAATTCTTTATCCTATTTTATCAGACTGTTAATACGAGAAGCTCATTCCCATCTGAATGAGGAAGACCAAGCTTTGCTGAAGGTAAGGACACACGAAGTTAGAGCTGTCGCAACTTCCGTGGCCTTTAAACAAAATAGATCTCTGCAAAGTATATTCGACGCAACCTATTGGAAAAGCAAATCAGTGTTCGCGTCTTTTATCTTAAGAATGTCCAGTCTCTTTACGAGACCTGCTACACTCTGGGACCATTCGTAGCAACGAGTGCAGTAGTGGTGAGGGCTCCACCACTACAATTCCCTAATTCCATAACCTTTTTAATCTTTCTCTTGAAATGTTTCATTATTTTTTTGGGTTGTCCGGAAGGCTAAGAAGCCTTTCGCATCCTACTTGATTTGGCGGGTGGTCAAAGTCATTTCTTGAGAAGCGCCTAGATTAGAGGTTTTGATGAGGACCTTTAGTATGGGTTGCAACCCTTCATACTTCAGCTCCTAGGAGTCGCTCAGCATCCTATGAGGATCGCGAGGCTCAGTAAGGAAGACGTACTTAAAAAGGCAGAGTAATTGTTCAAGTCGACTTCCTTACCAGGTACTTATTTATTTTATGTTTGTTATTTTGAATAACTGCTAAAATAAAATACGGAATACTTAGCTCATAATAATGTCAACATGTAATGCTGGTCTCTACCCACCCCCCTGGGTGTGAATCAGCTATATGATCATCGGGTAAGTTTAATATTGAAAAATGTTATTTTCCTTAGTAAAATAAATTTTTGAATATACTTACCCGATGATCATAAATTAAAGGACCCACCCATCCTCCCCAATAGAGACCCAGTGGACAGAGGAGAAAATTGGTTCTTTGTTGACATCGAGTACTTGAGTACCTACTTGACAGATGGTGCTGTTGATGTACACCCCCACCTGTATAGCGATCGCTGGCGTATTCCGCCCGTAGGTTTTTCTGTCGGGCAGCAGAGCTGACAGCTATATGATCATCGGGTAAGTATATTCAAAAATTTATTTTACTAAGGAAAATAACATATTAAACCCTTTGTATTTATGGTTTATAAGCTAAGTTACTAATTATTGTTTGGGTAGTTAGCTCCTGATTATTCTTGAAATTCTTTCTTTTGCTGTTAATTCTAGTGTTTTAAAAAGATAGTAAGCTGCTCCATTCCAGGTATTGTTTTTGCCACAGCTAATTTCGGTAGTTTTGTTTTATTTGGATTTAAATGCCAATAACTATTTTTGTGGTAGCTCAGAAATTCATTTAATTCTTGTATCAGAGTATTATTTTAGGTCTAAGCTACTGTGATTCAAACCATCATATAACTCCTGAAGTGGTTACTTGTGGTTTTAATGCACTTTACAGTAAAGCTTAGTGATACACAGCATACAGTATACCAGATACAAGTTATTCTCACTGAACCTCAAATTTGGTATTTACTTTGCCCTTCAACAGCGACGTCTCCCTCATTTCTAGCCGAATTTGCGAGGCTTAAAACTGATAGGTTAGCCAGGATCCTTATATCTCTCCTCTCAATAACATAAGTACTACCAAACTTCTACGTATACGTTTTGTGCTAAGATATTTTAGTACTCCTCTCGTGAAATAAGCACTCTTTACTTATTGTCATCCCCATCATATGCCATAGTTCAGAAGGTATTAAACAGGTTCAATATTTCTGCAAACAGCAGGATGATGCTAATAGCTCCTTTCTACTCAATGACTACAGTATAGTTTACAGATCTGTGGCTCCAGTTGTTAGTGTCCGAGATTGTTATACGAAACCAATATGCACAAGCAACTGCTTTTAAAGGTGATTTATCCAAACCCATCCATAGTAACATCTGATTGCACGGAGACTATCCATTGTAGCTTCAGAAACAAAGGATTTCTGAAACCCTTTAGATTGTCTACAATAGGTTCTAAATGAAACTCTGTCATATTCCATATTAATAGAAGTGGAAAATTTATTTTGATTGGTGCCATCTAAGAGTTCTGTCAAAGACTAGGTCTAGCTTTGATATTGTGAAATATGTACGGTTCATTTTTGGTGATAAATATTCAGTTTCCGCCATTAAGGGATTAGATCCAATCTTAATTCTTTACTGATGCATCGAGTATTAGATTGTATTATATCATCGAGTACTGAAAGGCCTCCAGTATTAAGGTTAATTATATTGAATTAGGATGCAGTTTTGCATTATTTAAAGAATATAAGAATTTTTGGATAATTAAATCTTTCTCTTAAAGATCTCATGGCTAAAACCATTATCATGTTGGCATTGCTTCAGCTAAATGCATAGGTGGGCTACAAACACTCTGTCAAAGTAAATTTCTGGAATACTAGATGATTTTGTCCCTTTTGTCTATTTTCAGAGCCAAAAAATTATTTTTTAAGACTTAAGACTTTGTTTTAATTTTTTTTCACATACCCTCTCTGAAAATGGATGAAGGGGTTTCTACAGAAAATAAGTTTCTTTGTCCAGTAAAAGCAGTTGATTATTAAAAAAAAAAGAAAAAAAAATCTGGTGCAGTATTAGAGGTGGCATCCACAATTTATTTTGTGGTATTAGAGTCCCTCATCACCCTATGACCAAAATGCAATATCATAGATAATTTTAAGTTTGGTCACAGTAACTAACAAATAATTAGATATAATTCTAATATGCTTGAAAGTGATGGATAGTACATGATATGAGTAGGGTAATTGCTTCCTTGAAATTTTTCGTAACATTTCTTTAGAAATGATGATTTTTGTTATACATTATCCTAAAGAATCATGGTTATTTTCTGAAGGCCGTTAGGCTCTAGGGCCCATGGTGGTTTACACATCTAAGTAATAAGTAATAATATTAATACCTTTTAGAAAACTGTATGAAAACTGTGATTTTTCAATATTAATCTTACCCGATGATCATGTAGCTGTCAACTCCGTTGCCCGACAGAAATCTAAGGTCGGGATACGCCAGCGATCGCTATACAGGTGGGGGTGTACACAACAGCGCCATCTGTGAGCAGGTACTCAAGTACTTCTTGTCAACAAGAACTCAATTTTTCCTCTGTCGTGCCACCGGCAAGACCTACTTGGATACGCTGTTGATTCTGGAGTTGTTTCTCACGATTTTGGTGATGTATTCGCTCTAGATTTTAGCCTTCGCTATTCAGGAAGCTTTATCATTAGCTTAGCAAGCTTTTGGATTTAATTTGGATTAATTGTTAACGAACTTTGCTAGATTTTGGAATCCCCCCTTGACTATTTCTACAATTCAAGATGTCTGACCAGTCTCAAGTCCCTAAGTACAGGCAGTGTAGTGTTAGGGCTTGTACTTGGCGTCTTCCGAAGGCCTCCATAGATCCTCACACCGTTTGTTCCAATTGTAGGGGTAAATCCTGTCAATTGGAAGATCGATGTGAGGAATGCGCTGGGCTTTCGGAATTCGATTTTAACGAATTCCTTAAAAATGCACGTAGGCTAGAGAAGGATAGGATCAGGAGGAGTTCTTCTCGCTCTGTTGATTTTTCCTCTCCCCATGCCCCTCAACCTTTTCCTTCCCCTGTAGTGGTGACTCCCGACCCTGCTACTAGTGCTCAGCCATCCATGGCGGATATGATGCGTGCCATTCAGGCTCTTGGTGACAGAATGGAGTCATTGGCTAATGACCGTAATCAGCTTTTGGCAGATGTCAAAGACCTGAAAGCGAAAAGTGCAGTGGGAAGTGTTGTTAGTGCAAGTGAAGTGAAAAGTGTCAGTGTCAGTGTTGCGCATGAGGGTACATCTGTTCGTGCCAGTCGTCCTCCCAGTCCGGGACCTCTTGCAAGCTCCCAAGCCCAGGGGAGAAGCAATGTCGAAGGACCAAAGGGTTCGGCAGGCCTTGATCAGCGTACGGATGTACCCTCAGTGGTTGCGGACGTATCTGTCAGAGATCGTCCCATCCACAAACAGACGAATGAGCCCCATCATTCCTCGTCTGTGGAAGAAGTTTCAAGGAGGAAACGATGGACCAAGGTCTCACGACCTCTCAAGCGTAAGGTCCCTTCCGAGCGAGTCCAACGGCCCAGGTGTAGCCACTGGGTCAGTTCGGACTCGCCGCAGTCTTCCGAAGACTGCACACCTCCCAAGAGAGGTAGAGTGGTTCCACAACAGGCTACTGCTCCGTCTGTTGCTGCTCCAACCACGGTAGACCCTAAGTGGTCCATGCTGCAGACTATGCAGTCTCAGCTTGCTGCGTTCATGCAAGAGTATCATGCTGAGAAGGTTGACACTGCACCTGTTAGCCTACAACCTGCCGCGGTTGTGCGCTCAGCAGATACTGCGGCTGCCTGCTCCCACACTCCACCTGTGAGAGCTCCACCACCGATGCGCAGTCCACCCTGCCAGACGCATGTTCTTGCTGCACCATCCGTTGACATGCGTGAGCTACCGCATCAGCAGTGGGAAGGTGCTGTAGAGCTGCCGTGTTCTGACACTATGCGGCATGCTCCGCAACCCATGCGGCATGCTCCGCATCCCATACGGCATGCTCCGCAACCCACGACAATCCCTCCCACGCACCAGCACTCTGCTTTTGTTGTTGCCAGCTCGCAGACTGACCAGCAGCGGCATGATGTTGGATCCGCAGCAGCTACGCATGCACCCGTGCTGCCGGATTCAGCCGTTCAGCTTTCTGCCCCGCCTTTGCCACTTCCTACTCAGCTTTCGGATGATGGAGTATCGGATGACGAAGCTGCACATTTGGATGAACCGCACTCCGACTTAGAAGGGCCCAAGTCTACGCCTCCCTCCTTAGACTTTCGTAAAGTCCTTGCCTTGTTCAGGGACTTGTATCCAGAACAGTTTGTGTCTGCAACCCCTCGCTCTCCTCCCTCCGAGTTTGCTCTGGGCATGCAGTCTGCTGCTCCTGCCTTCACCAAGCTTGTCCTCGCACGCTCATCCAAGAGAGCTTTGAGGGTTATGGGAGAGTGGTTGCAGTCCAAGAAGCAACTGGGAAAGACTGCTTTCATCTTTCCGCCTACCAAGCTTGCTTCCAAATCTAGCGTCTGGTATGCCACGGGAGAGGAACCCGGCTTGGGAGTTCCTGCCTCTGCCCAGGGCGACTTCTCAAGTCTGGTTGACTCTCCCCGCAGGCTGGCTATGAGACGATCGAAGTTTTGCCGGTCCTTTTCTGACATGGATCATCTGTTGAAGGGAGTCTTTCCTGCTTTTGAGATCTTCAACTTCCTCGATTGGTGTTTGGGAGCGTTAAGCAGAAAGACTTCCCCTTCGGATAAGGACTCTGCCATGCTGATCATGTCTAGCATGGACAAAGCCATTCGGGATGGGTCTGGTGAACTTGCGGCTTCGTACACGTCGGGAGTGCTTAAGAAGAGAGAACATCTTTGCTCCTTCTTGTCGTCTGGGATCACTCCTTGCCAGAAGTCGGAGTTGTTGTTTGCTCCTCTCTCCAAGTGTCTGTTTCCGGAGGAGCTGATCAAGGGGATGGCTGCCTCGCTGATCCAGAAGGATACCCATGATCTTATGGCATCTTCCGCACGTAAGGCTAAAGCTTTACCTTCCGTGCCTAGACCTTTCCGTCCTGCGGCAGTGGACACACCAGCAACTAGGTTCATCCCGCCCTTTCGTGGCAGAACCTCCAGCAGAGGAGGTCCCCGTGCCGACAGTCACCGTGGCAAATCCAAGAAGGGTTCCAAGTCCGCAAAAGGCAGGATCTGACTGCCTTCCTCTCCAGACAGCAGTGGGAGCCAGGCTCAAGTTCTTCTGGCAAGCTTGGGAGAGCAGAGGTGCAGGCGCTCAGTCTGTGAAGTGGCTAAGGGAGGGGTACAGAATTCCGTTCTGCCGCAGTCCCCCTCTAGCAACATCTCCCATCAACCTCTCTCCCAACTACAAGGAGAAGGACAAGAGGCTAGCGTTGCAACAAGAGGTGTCGCTCTTGCTACAAAAGGGAGCGGTAGTCATAGTCCGGGACCATCAATCCCTGGGCTTCTACAACCGTCTCTTCCTGGTAGCGAAGAAGACAGGAGGTTGGAGACCGGTGCTGGACGTCAGTGCTCTCAATGCTTTTGTCACCAAGCAGACGTTCACGATGGAGACGACGAAGTCGGTCCTAGCAGCGGTCAGGAAGGAGGACTGGATGGTCTCGTTAGACCTGAAAGACGCGTACTTTCACGTCCCCATCCATCCAGACTCCCAACCTTTCCTAAGGTTCGTCTTTGGAAAGGTTGTGTACCAGTTCCAAGCCCTGTGCTTTGGCCTAAGCACGGCACCTCTTGTGTTTACCAAACTGATGAGGAATATTGCCAAATTCCTTCACTTGGCAGACATCAGAGCCTCCCTCTTTTTGGACGACTGGCTTTTAAGAGCTCCGTCAAGTCGTCGCTGTCTGGAGAATCTCAGATGGACTATGGATCTGACCAAGGAATTGGGCCTCCTGGTCAATATAGAGAAGTCCCAACTCGTCCCATCCCAGACCATTGTCTATCTAGGTATGGAGATTCAGAGTCGAGCTTTTCGGGCTTTTCCGTCGGCCCCAAGGATCAATCAAGCCCTAGAATGCATCCAGAGCATGCTGAGAAGGAACCGATGTTCTGTCAGGCAGTGGATGAGTCTAACAGGGACACTTTCATCGCTGGCCCAGTTCATCGAGTTAGGGAGACTCCACCTCCGCCCCCTTCAGTATCATCTAGCTGCTCACTGGAGAATGGACATGACGCTAGAGGCGGTCTCAGTGCCTGTTTCCGAAGAGATGAGGTCTACACTGACGTGGTGGAAGAACAGCATTCTTCTCAAGGAAGGTCTACCATTGGCTGTTCAGACCCCCGACCACCGTCTCTTCTCGGACGCATCGGACACGGGCTGGGGTGCGACACTGGACGGACAGGAATGCTCGGGCACGTGGAATCAGGAGCAAAGGACACTTCACATCAACTGCAAGGAGCTTTAGGCAGTTCATCTGGCCTTGATAAACTTCAAGTCCCTCCAGCTAAGCAAGGTGGTGGAGGTGAACTCCGACAACACCACAGCCTTGGCTTACATCTCCAAGCAAGGAGGGACTCATTCGAGGAAGTTGTTCGAGATCGCAAGGGACCTCCTCATTTGGTCAAAAGATCGAAAGCTTTCGCTGGTAACGAGGTTCATTCAGGGCGACATGAATGTCATGGCAGATCGCCTCAGCCGGAAGGGTCAGGTCATCCCCACAGAGTGGACCCTTCACAAGAATGTTTGCAGCAGACTATGGGCCCTGTGGGGTCAGCCCACCATAGATCTATTCGCTACCTCGATGACCAAGAGGCTCCCGATGTATTGTTCTCCGATTCCAGACCCAGCAGCAGTTCACGTGGATGCCTTTCTGCTGGATTGGTCCCATCTAGACCTGTATGCGTTCCCTCCGTTCAAGATTGTCAACAGGGTACTTCAGAAGTTCGCCTCTCACGAAGGGACACGGTTGACGTTGGTTGCTCCCCTCTGGCCTGCGAGAGAATGGTTCACCGAGGTACTGCAATGGCTAGTGGACGTTCCCAGGACTCTTCCTCTAAGAGTGGACCTTCTGCGTCAGCCTCACGTAAAGAAGGTACACCCAAGCCTCCACGCTCTTCGTCTGACTGCCTTCAGACTATCGAAAGACTCTCAAGAGCTAGAGGCTTTTCGAAGGAGGCAGCCAGAGCGATTGCCAGAGCAAGGAGGACATCCACTCTCAGAGTCTATCAGTCAAAATGGGAAGTCTTCCGAAGCTGGTGCAAGGCGAATGCAGTTTCCTCAACCAGTACCTCTGTAACACAGATAGCTGACTTTCTGTTACATCTAAGGAATGTAAGATCCCTATCAGCTTCTACGATCAAGGGCTACAGAAGTATGTTGGCAGCGGTCTTCCGCCACAGAGGCTTGGATCTTTCCACCAACAAAGATCTACAGGACCTCCTTAGGTCTTTTGAGACCTCAAAGGAACATCGGTTGTCCACACCAGGCTGGAACCTAGACGTGGTTTTAAGGTTCCTGATGTCATCAAGATTCGAACCGCTTCAATCAGCCTCTTTTAAGGATCTCACATTAAAGACTCTTTTCCTCGTTTGCTTAGCAACAGCTAAAAGAGTCAGTGAGATCCACGCCTTCAGCAGGAACATAGGTTTTACATCTGAAATGGCTACATGTTCCTTGCAGCTCGGTTTTTTGGCTAAAAACGAGCTTCCTTCTCGTCCTTGGCCCAAGTCGTTCGAGATCCCAAGCCTGTCCAACTTGGTGGGGAACGAACTAGAGAGAGTACTTTGCCCAGTAAGAGCTCTTAAGTACTATTTAAGACGGACAAAGCCATTACGAGGACAATCAGAAGCTTTATGGTGTTCTATCAAGAAGCCTGCTTTACCGATGTCTAAGAACGCAGTTTCTTACTACATCAGGCTTCTGATTAGAGAGGCACATTCTCATCTGAGGGAAGAAGACCTTGCTTTGCTGAAGGTAAGGACACAGGAAGTTAGAGCTGTCGCTACTTCAGTGGCCTTCAAACAGAACCGTTCTCTGCAGAGTGTTATGGATGCAACCTATTGGAGAAGCAAGTCAGTGTTCGCATCATTCTATCTCAAAGATGTCCAGTCTCTTTACGAGAACTGCTACACCCTGGGACCATTCGTAGCAGCGAGTGCAGTAGTAGGTGAGGGCTCAGCCACTACATTCCCATAATCCCATAACCTTTTTTAATCTTTCTCTTGAAATACTTTTTATTGTTGTTTTTTGGGTTGTACGGAAGGCTAAGAAGCCTTCCGCATCCTGGTTGATTTGGCGGGTGGTCAAATTCTTTCTTGAGAAGCGCCTAGATTAGAGGTTGTGATGAGGTCCTTTAGTATGGGTTGCAGCCCTTCATACTTCAGCACCTAGGAGTTGTTCAGCATCCTAAGAGGACCGCTAGGCTCAGTAAGGAAGACGTACTTAAAAAAGGCAGAGTAATGGTTCAAGTCGACTTCCTTACCAGGTACTTATTTTTTTTATGTTTGTTATTTTGAATAACTGCTAAAATGAAATACGGGATACTTAGCTTCTAATGTTAACATGTATGCTGGTCTCCACCCACCACCCTGGGTGTGAATCAGCTACTTGATCATCGGGTAAGATTAATATTGAAAAATGTTATTTTCATTAGTAAAATAAATTTTTGAATATACTTACCCGATGATCATGAATTTAAGGACCCTCCCTTCCTCCCCATAGAGAACCAGTGGACCGAGGAGAAAATTGAGTTCTTGTTGACAAGAAGTACTTGAGTACCTGCTCACAGATGGCGCTGTTGTGTACACCCCCACCTGTATAGCGATCGCTGGCGTATCCCGACCTTAGATTTCTGTCGGGCAACGGAGTTGACAGCTACATGATCATCGGGTAAGTATATTCAAAAATTTATTTTACTAATGAAAATAACATATTTATTATAGAACTTTTTAATAAGTTTAGAAATTTTGTTAAGAATACTTTTTGTTATTCATATGTGTGCATATCCTAGATAGAGGTAGTTAGAATCAGCTGACGATGTCTACATGTTCTCAAATGGGTTTGCATAGAAAAATTTTTTATATAACTGATATGGAATTACAGTATTCCTTGAATAGACTATTTGTGATATAATGTGCTAATATCTACAATAGGGGGAAAATGGTTTTATTACCTATATTGTAATTTTATTTCATTCTGTTAATCTTTTCATTTATGTCAGTGGTTATCCCACCAAGGCTGATGCTAGCCCACTGATGAGGTTTAATTTTTAGTATGTTAGTATAAGACCATCTAAAAACTTTTAGGGGTGAATTTTAGGATTTAAAGATTGTCTTATACACAAAAATGTACAGTAATGTTGTTACTATAAACCAAGTCACAACCATGTTTAGAAAAGAAAAATGTCACAAGCCCAAGGGACCACACTGGGGAAAGCAGCCTAGTGTGGAAAATGATCAGAGAAGAAAAGAGCAAACTGTAAAAGAACAAAGGTCAAGACTAAAGTAAATTATGACTTACAATGTTGAATAAAAGAATGAAAATAAACTATGAAACTATAGTAGTAATGTACTTTAGAAGTTTTTTGTATTTCTTTCTTATCTAGATGACTATAGTTGGTAATGGAGAAGGCAGTCTGTCAAGGGTTTCATCACAACAGTCACTACCTGTTGTACCAGAGGATCAGCAGCAAATGACCCCATGCAATGAGTTTATCCCAAGTGAAGCATTTTCGTCTTCGCCACATCATGATCAGTCTTACATTACTGCTAGCTATTCAGACCGTCATGGGTAAGTTTACCTCTAGATTGCTGTTTATGAGCAATTTTAACCTCCTGTTTTATTTTTTTTCCCATTCCTCTAATACTAACATTATCATATTCAAGTTTTTTAAATGAATGTTAGAAATGAAGTAGATTATTCTTAAGATCAGATGGGTGTGTTGTGTGATTTAATATGATTCAGGATTTTTGTTGTAATTCAACTTCTAAAACACTGCCACAGTGACGAGGGAGTCAGCTTGTTTAGACCTGGAAGAATTGTCAGATAGCTATTGTTCAGGTAGGGTGTTTTCCCCTGAGTTCTGAGATTGTGAATTCAAGGCGTTGGATCTTTCCTGCTATTTTCTTCGTTGGTTGGTGAGTTGCAATTCGAAGGTCGTCTATTACTTCATCAAAGGGAGTTTGTAAGGCAAGTTTAACTACATAATAGTATTAGAATTTCCTCTATTTTCCAAAGAAAAATATCTTTCAAATGCTTCTTAAATGAAAGAATTTGGTCAAGAAACTAAAAAGTAGATAAGAGTTTGAAGTAACCCCCAAATAACATTGTTTTAATGGGTTCAGATTGCTCTCTTTAAGACAGTTTTCAAATGTATGAAGTTCTTGTTTGGTTTTCTACTCTTTGCCAATCAATGGGCTCTGCTTATCTAAAGGGGTTTCTCCCCATCCATGAATGGATATATTTTTGACAAGTCCCTTGAGAAAGAAAAATTAAGTTTCCTCTTACTGAATGGTGACTAGGTAAACCTCTGAATGCTGGTGCAGGGAACACTAAACTCCAATGGAATTCATAGTTTATAAGATACACATTACAATAGGAAAAGAAAAAGTGAAATATCCCTTACACTGCTGAGAAAACAAACAAATAAAAGGCATTAGATTACTGCTTGTAATGTTCATATAACTGATATAAAAAAAAAAGTGCAATATTGGTTGAGCTGTGACCAAATAATGGAATGATTATCTTAGTCTTGTAAATCATTGGAACATTTAAAGGCTTAAACTACATGCAAAAATTTCTTTTGATTGAGCAGACTTTATGAGTCTATTAGAATATAGTGTCATTGTTATTTGTTATAGTTGTTTTATATGCTTTGTATACAAAATACTTTTTTTCAAGTGGGGTTGCTACTTGGTTTAGGTTACCAAGTAACGATAATACGGGAGGATAGTTCCTAGACTTACACTCAACACCAAGGAAGGTAGTGCAATGAAAACTACCTCTCACAAACAATCAGACAACACAATGTTTGCTAGTAGTAAACAAACAAAACAAATCCATAGAAAGAGGTTAACAAAAGAAAAAGATGAAACTCACTCTGTAATGTCTGAATTACACTAAACAATGGATGTAGAGTAATGGCAAAATTTTCACCAGGAAATGAGTAGTTCTTAAATACATGGAGCCCATTTCATAAGTTTCTGTTCAGCAAACAATCTTAACATTGGAGGTATTCTTTTCAACACAAGAACATCCTCAAATATACATGGACTTCAACATGTGGCAATTACAAAAAAATCAAATACAGTAGATCCCATTGTTATTAATAAAGAGAGAAGAAGGACTCTGAGAAATGTAAGAAGCTATAGAGGTGCAGATATTGGTAGTGATCACCAGCTCTTCATTGCCACACTGAAATTAAAACTGAAAGCACCCAACAGAAAGGTAGATGAAATACCTAGGTTTGATACAACTAAGCTTTTAGAAGAAGAGCACAGAAAAACATTTGCAATTGACCAATGTGGGAATTGATTTGCAGTTTTAGAGACTCAAGAGACAAAGAGCAGACTATTAATGAAGAATGGTGTGATATTAAGAATATATATCAGTCAGTTGGTAGTGAAGTGTTGGGACATGCAGTTAGAAGGAGAAAGCCATTGATAGCAAATGATACATGGGATTCTATAAAAAGGAGACAAAGACAGAAATTGCTTGTTGAAAGTTTTTGAGGAATTAATGAAAATTACAAGGTAGAACATGTTAAATATTCCAGTATTGATAGTGAAGTCAAAAGGAAAGTCGGGAATGACTGTAGAGAATATTTAGACAGTAAAGCAGATGAGGCTGACAAAGCAATGAATTCAGGAAGTGGCTATGGTGTAAGAATTGCTCATAGAATTCTTAATGAAATCTCGACTGGGGCAAAGAAGAAGCATATACCTATCAAAAAGAGAGATGGATCTGTTATAACAACAGAAGATGAAGAAAGACAATGTTGAGTGGAACGCTTTAGTGAGGTTACGAATAGGAGATGTGAAGGGAATAATTTTATTGATATACCTGAAGCTGATGAAGACCTTGATGTGCCCATGAATGAATTCAGTGTGTTTGAAGTCAAAGCTATCCTCAAATCACCAAAGAGATGGAAAGCCCCTGGATACGATGGAATAACTGCCGAGATGATACTGGCTGAAAATGAAGCGACTCCTAGACTACTTGCAAGATTATTTTGTAGAATGTGGCATGAAGAGCAAAACCTGATGAATGGGACTTGGGAGTGTTTGTGAAAATGGCAAAATAAGAGACCTGCCTCATTACAATAATTACAGAGGCATAACACTTACGGCAGTTGTTAAGAAAATATATAGTATGCTTATCGTAATGAGACTGGAGAGAAAGATTGACGAAAAGCTGAGAGATGAATAAGCAGGATTAGAAAAGGTAGAAGTTATACTGACCAAATTTTGATTTTGAGACATGTACAGCAATGCGTAGAATATAGAAATCTACTTTTGATGGCATTTGTGGACTATGAAAAAGCCTTTGATAGTGTGCATGAACAATTTTGTGGAGAGTCCTGTGTTATGGAATTCTTCTTAAATATGTAAATTTAATTAAGTCTGTTCATGAGCATAGCAAGTGCTGTGGAGGAAAGTTGGATAATTCAACTACACACAAAAATAAAAAGCATTAATGTTACTTGGATAAGATGGAGAATAACATTTCCATTAGGCAACTAGTAAAATGGGGCGAGGCAAATCAACAAGTGTCTCTTTCACATACCTTACAATGCTGAGAAGGTCAATCAAATAATTTTCACATGTCATAATAGGAGTAAATATATCTACTTGTATCCTTCAGGAAACCCAATTAAGTAATTGTTCATGAAAGAAAAAAAACATACCACAAAGCATCATGCAAATAAAAACTTATATAAATTTTGCATATATTGCATACTGACAAAATAGAAAGGAATCCCACCCATTACAGTCCTCAAAAGCAAAACCAAAGCAATACATAACAATGTAATAAAATGGATGATGAATTGTAGGTTACTTTGCAAAGGAAAGGTTGATACGAGGCTAAAAGACTTATCAGTCTATTAGCCTGATACTATAACTATATACTTTATTCTCATATTAGTCTTACATAAGAACTGTAATGGGTTAACAAATAAAATATTGATTGTAACCTACTGTGGCCCCCCTTAGGGCCGATGATAGTTGCACGGGTATTAGCCTAACAACCACGCACCTAGGCCTAACCTATTAGACCACTAACATAAACTATGCATTAATAATAGACATAGGATGTGTGTAAGTTTTAATCTAACCAAAGATCAAACGATCATATATGAAATTGGATGCTCGGCAACACTACTGTACCGTATAGCCTAAATCAGACTACTGTAGAAATAAACAAATGGCCTCTAGGGCACGTAAGCCAACACAGCTAGAGGTATGTACTATCCTCAGTTGAGGACACTATGCTATCAACTGGAATAGATGACTGTATCGAACAGGCCCGTCACATATACTCACCTACCCCCTAACGTTAATATAATAAACTCGGCGTGTATTCACTGCTAAAAACCCGGCGACAACAGGTGCCAATAAGTGGAGATGTTCTCTCGGGCACGATTGTAATAAGACAACAAAATTGGCGAGATTTCTCCCAAACCTTAACCCATAAGCCAATGTTCGTATGTTTAATACAATTATGAAATAAATACTTGGACGTAAGGTAGTTAACAGGGGGGACATTTCTAGATGGAAAAAGATAATGAATAACAATATAATGATACAATAACTGGATTATTAATATCTTCAATAACCAATTATTCTCTATACAATTAAAGTTGAAGTCGAATCAGAACTCCAAACACAACTTCCAAACAAAAGAAACTTATTTTCAAGGAAAAATTGATAATTCTAATGAAATAAACATCTTTATATTGTTACAATAATAACAAACTCCAATAATTAAATAAATCTATATTTCAAATATTAAATTTATTGGAAATCAAACAAATAAGAAATGAAATAATGAAGACCTTTCATGTGACATCATCAAACGACTAGTAACTGCAGAATTGATTCTGTTGAGTCGAACATTCGACACAAGTGCAAAGTTAATGTTAATAGAGTCTTGTCAAATAAATTTCCAGTGAACAGTGGAGTACTCCAAGGGAATATGTTGTCATTTATGTTGTTTATCCTCTTCATGGATTTTGTAATGCGTAGAATAGTCAGAGATGGTTGAGAAGGATTGGACTGGATTGGTGATAGGAATTTAGCTGACCTAGAGTATGCTGATGATGCTGTCCTTGTTAGTAGAACACCGCAGGATTTGCAATACTTGCTTACCAGAATGCATGAAATATCACACGAGGTTGGTCTGAAAGTAAATAGAAGAAAGACAGAGATGATGAGAACGGAGTATGCAATGGAAGATGAAATATCATCAGAAGGAGAAAAAATTGATGAGGTAGAATTATTTAAATATCTAGGAACTACGATCTCTAATACAGGGTCTTTAGAATTAGAGTTGAGTGTAAGATTGAAAAAGGCAAATTAGACAATGGCTTGGTTAAGTAAAATTTGGAAATAAAATTTCCTGAAATTGCTTATAAAAATCAGACTATATATCAGTTTAGTGAGATCAGTGTTACTCTGTGGACATGAGTCATGGTATGACAACGAAACAATCTCCAATTGATTTAGTAGATTTGAGAACAAAGCAATCAGAAGGATATTTGAGTAAATGGCAGAACAAAATTAGAAATTATACTATAAGAGAGATTACTTGAGTGGATAAAATCATAATGAAGGGTAGATGGAGATGGTTAGGGCATGCTCTTCGCACTCCCCAGAGAGATTAGTTCACCAAACGTTTATCTGGGCTCCACAAGGCGCTAGAAGAATTGGAAGACCCAGGCCTACATGGCTGAGGACTATGAAGTGCAAAGCAGATGATGAATGAAGTTTTGAATTAAAAGATCAAAACAGAGATGACTGGCGAAATCTAACCGAGGCCCTTCCCGTCAATAGGCATAGGAGGAGATGATGATGAGGATGATAATTACATGTAGAATCATTGCTGGTTGCTGAAAATATCAGTGGGTATTGATGAAGAAAATTGCAACAATTCTCTAGGTAAAGGAAGAAGTCAGAAAAAGAGCTTTGGAAATTCTAACATAAATGTTTACATCACTACAGATTCTTGGACAGTGAAGAGGTTGTTTGGATCATATTACATGATCCAGGTGGTGCATGCATGAATGGCCACTCTTCTTCTGTCAGAAAGACAACAGACTTAGTCAGGGAATACTGTATTTAAAACTAGAACTTTAGATGCTGATTGATGGAGTTGTGGTGAACACTTTTAAGACAGAAGAGTATGAATAAGACAAAATAAGGGTTAAAAATTTGTTTAATCGTAGAGAAAAATAGGATGTCTTTTAAGAAGATATGTGTAGTGTGAAAAGTTAGACAAAATATTTTATAGAATAAAAAGTAAATAAGAAGAGATTTTCCCTATAGTTTTTGAATGTTGCAAGTATGAGAGAGAGGTGGTATTAAAAGAGGTCTGTATAAATTTGAGAATCCCTGCAGGGGCAAGTGTTGATGTTGCAAGATATAGATTTGATGAGATTACAAATGAGATATTGCAGAAAGCATTTATTGAATTACTAATAAGGGAGTTTAAAGAATCTCCAGATTACGGGAAAGTTCCAAAAGAATGGTAGAGAGAAATCAGTTTTTTCAATATTAATCTTACCCGATGATCATGTAGCTGTCAACTCCGTTGCCCGACAGAAATCTAAGGTCGGGATACGCCAGCGATCGCTATACAGGTTGGGGTGTACACAACAGCGCCATCTGTGAGCAGGTACTCAAGTACTTCTTGTCAACAAGAACTCAATTTTTCCTCTGTCGTGCCACCGGCAAGACCTACTTGGATACGCTGTGATTCTGGAGTTGTTTCTCACGATTTTGGTGATGTATTCGCTCTAGATTTTAGCCTTCGCTATTCAGGAAGCTTTATCATTAGCTTAGCAAGCTTTTGGAATTAATTTGGATTAATTGTTAACGAACTTTGCTAGTTTTTGGAATCCCCCCTTGACTATTTCTACAATTCAAGATGTCTGACCAGTCTCAAGTCCCTAAGTACAGGCAGTGTAGTGTTAGGGCTTGTACTAGGCGTCTTCCGAAGGCCTCCATAGATCCTCACACCGTTTGTTCCAATTGTAGGGGTAAATCCTGTCAATTGGAAGATCGGTGTGAGGAATGCGCTGGGCTTTCGGAATTCGATTTTAACGAATTCCTTAAAAATGCACGTAGGCTAGAGAAGGATAGGATCAGGAGGAGTTCTTCTCGCTCTGTTGATTTTTCCTCTCCCCATGCCCCTCAACCTTTTCCTTCCCCTGTAGTGGTGACTCCCGACCCTGCTACTAGTGCTCAGCCATCCATGGCGGATATGATGCGTGCCATTCAGGCTCTTGGTGACAGAGTGGAGTCATTGGCTAATGACCGTAATCAGCTTTTGGCAGATGTCAAAGAGCTGAAAGCGAAAAGTGCAGTGGGAAGTGTTAGTGCTAGTGAGGTGAAAAGTGTCAGTGTCAGTGTTGCGCATGAGGGTACATCTGTTCGTGCCAGTCGTCCTCCCAGTCCGGGACCTCTTGCAAGCTCCCAAGCCCAGGGGAGAAGCAATGTCGAAGGACCTAAGGGTTCGGCAGGCCTTGATCAGCGTACGGATGTACCCTCAGTGGTTGCGGACGTTTCTCTCAGAGATCGTCCCATCCACATACAGACGAATGAGCCCTATCATCCCTCGTCTGTGGAAGAAGTTTCAAGGAGGAAACGATGGACCAAGGTCTCACGACCTCTCAAGCGTAAGGTCCCTTCCGAGCGAGTCCAACGGCCCAGGTGTAGCCACTGGGTCAGTTCGGACTCGCCGCAGTCTTCCGAAGACTGCACACCTCCCAAGAGAGGTAGAGTGGTTCCACAACAGGCTACTGCTCCGTCTGTTGCTGCTCCAACCACGGTAGACCCTAAGTGGTCCATGCTGCAGACTATGCAGTCTCAGCTTGCTGCGTTCATGCAAGAGTATCATGCTGAGAAGGTTGACACTGCCCCTGTTAGCCTACAACCTGCCGCGGTTGTGCGCTCAGCAGATACTGCGGCTGCCTGCTCCCACACTCCACCTGTGAGAGCTCCACCACCGATGCGCAGTCCACCCTGCCAGACGCATGTTCTTGCTGCACCATCCGTTGACATGCGTGAGCTACCGCATCAGCAGTGGGAAGGTGCTGTAGAGCTGCCATGTTCTGACACTATGCGGCATGCTCCGCAACCCATGCGGCATGCTCCGCATCCCATACGGCATGCTCCGCAACCCACGGCAGTCCCTCCCACGCACCAGCACTCTGCTTTTGTTGTTGCCAGCTCGCAGACTGACCAGCAGCGGCATGATGTTGAATCTGCAGCAGCTACGCATGCACCCGTGCTGCCGGATTCAGCCGTTCAGCTTTCTGCTCCGCCTTTGCCACTTCCTACTCAGCTTTCGGATGATGGAGTATCGGATGACGAAGATGCACATTTGGATGAACCGCACTCCGACTTAGAAGGGCCCAAGTCTACGCCTCCCTCCTTAGACTTTCGTAAAGTCCTTGCCTTGTTCAGGGACTTGTATCCAGAACAGTTTGTGTCTGCAACCCCTCGCTCTCCTCCCTCCGAGTTTGCTCTGGGCATGCAGTCTGCTGCTCCTGCCTTCACCAAGCTTGTCCTCGCACGCTCATCCAAGAGAGCTTTGAGGGTTATGGGAGAGTGGTTGCAGTCCAAGAAGCAACTGGGAAAGACTGCTTTCGTCTTTCCGCCTACCAAGCTTGCTTCCAAATCTAGCGTCTGGTATGCCACGGGAGAGCAACCCGGCTTGGGGGTTCCTGCCTCTGCCCAGGACGACTTTTCAAGTCTGGTTGACTCTCCCCGCAGGCTGGCTATGAGACGATCGAAGATTTGCTGGTCCTTTTCTGACATGGATCATCTGTTGAAGGGAGTCTTTCGTGCTTTTGAGATATTCAACTTCCTCGATTGGTGTTTGGGAGCGTTAAGCAGAAAGACTTCCCCTTCGGATAAGGACTCTGCCATGCTGATCATGTCTTGCATGGACAAAGCCATTCGGGATGGGTCTGGTGAACTTGCGGCTTCGTACACGTCGGGTGTGCTTAAGAAGAGAGAACATCTTTGCTCCTTCTTGTCGTCTGGGATCACTCCTTGCCAGAAGTCGGAGTTGTTGTTTGCTCCTCTCTCCAAGTGTCTGTTTCCGGAGGAGCTGATCAAGGGGATGGCTTCCTCGCTGATCCAGAAGGATACCCATGATCTGATGGCATCTTCCGCACGTAAGGCTAAAGCTTTACCTTCCGTGCCTAGACCTTTCCGTCCTGCAGCAGTGGACACACCAGCAACTAGGTTCATCCCGCCCTTTCGTGGCAGAACCTCCAGCAGAGGAGGTACCCGTGCCGACAGTCACCGTGGCAAATCCAAGAAGGGTTCCAAGTCCGCAAAAGGCAGGATCTGACTGCCTTCCTCTCCAGACAGCAGTGGGAGCCAGGCTCAAGTTCTTCTGGCAAGCTTGGGAGAGCAGAGGTGCAGACGCTCAGTCTGTGAAGTGGCTAAGGGAGGGGTACAGAATTCCGTTCTGCCGCAGTCCCCCTCTAGCAACATCTCCCATCAACCTCTCTCCCAACTACAAGGAGAAGGACAAGAGGCTAGCGTTGCAACAAGAGGTGTCGCTCTTGCTACAAAAGGGAGCGGTAGTCATAGTCCGGGACCATCAATCCCCGGGCTTCTACAACCGTCTCTTCCTGGTAGCGAAGAAGACAGGAGGTTGGAGACCGGTGCTGGACGTCAGTGCTCTCAATGCTTTTGTCACCAAGCAGACGTTCACGATGGAGACGACGAAGTCGGTCCTAGCAGCGGTCAGGAAGGAGGACTGGATGGTCTCGTTAGACCTGAAAGACGCGTACTTTCACGTCCCCATCCATCCAGACTCCCAACCTTTCCTAAGGTTCGTCTTTGGAAAGGTTGTGTACCAGTTCCAAGCCCTGTGCTTTGGCCTAAGCACGGCACCTCTTGTGTTTACCAAACTGATGAGGAATATTGCCAAATTCCTTCACTTGGCAGACATCAGAGCCTCCCTCTATTTGGACGACTGGCTTTTAAGAGCTCCGTCAAGTCGTCGCTGTCTGGAGAATCTCAGATGGACTATGGATCTGACCAAGGAATTGGGCCTCCTGGTCAATATAGAGAAGTCCCAACTCGTCCCATCCCAGACCATTGTCTATCTAGGTATGGAGATTCAGAGTCGAGCTTTTCGGGCTTTTCCGTCGGCCCCAAGGATCAATCAAGCCCTAGAATGCATCCAGAGCAGGCTGAGAAGGAACCGATGTTCTGTCAGGCAGTGGATGAGTCTAACAGGGACACTTTCATCGCTGGCCCAGTTCATCGAGTTAGGGAGACTCCACCTCCGCCCCCTTCAGTTTCATCTAGCTGCTCACTGGAGAATGGACATGACGCTAGAGGCGGTCTCAGTGCCTGTTTCCGAAGAGATGAGGACTACACTGACGTGGTGGAAGAACAGCATTCTTCTCAAGGAAGGTCTACCATTGGCTGTTCAGACCCCCGACCACCGTCTCTTCTCGGACGCATCGGACACGGGCTGGGGTGCGACACTGGACGGACAGGAATGCTCGGGCACGTGGAATCAGGAGCAAAGGACACTTCACATCAACTGCAAGGAGCTTTAGGCAGTTCATCTGGCCTTGATGACCTTCAAGTCCCTCCAGCTAAGCAAGGTGGTGGAGGTGAACTCTGACAACACCACAGCCTTGGCTTACATCTCCAAGCAAGGAGGGACTCATTCGAGGAAGTTGTTCGAGATCGCAAGGGACCTCCTCATTTGGTCAAAAGATCGAAAGCTTTCGCTGGTAACGAGGTTCATTCAGGGCGACATGAATGTCATGGCAGATCGCCTCAGCCGGAAGGGTCAGGTCATCCCCACAGAGTGGACCCTTCACAAGAATGTTTGCAACAGACTATGGGCCCTGTGGGGTCAGCCCACCATAGATCTATTCGCTACCTCGATGACCAAGAGGCTCCCGATGTATTGTTCTCCGATTCCAGACCCAGCAGCAGTTCACGTGGATGCCTTTCTGCTGGATTGGTCCCATCTAGACCTGTATGCGTTCCCTCCGTTCAAGATTGTCAACAGGGTACTTCAGAAGTTTGCCTCTCACGAAGGGACACGGTTGACGTTGGTTGCTCCCCTCTGGCCTGCGAGAGAGTGGTTCACCGAGGTACTGCAATGGCTAGTGGACGTTCCCAGGACTCTTCCTCTAAGAGTGGACCTTCTGCGTCAGCCTCACGTAAAGAAGGTACACCCAAGCCTCCACGCTCTTCGTCTGACTGCCTTCAGACTATCGAAAGACTCTCAAGAGCTAGAGGCTTTTCGAAGGAGGCAGCCAGAGCGATTGCCAGAGCAAGGAGGACATCCACTCTCAGAGTCTATCAGTCAAAATGGGAAGTCTTCCGAAGCTGGTGCAAGGCGAATGCAGTTTCCTCAACCAGTACCTCTGTAGCACAGATAGCTGACTTTCTGTTACATCTAAGGAATGTAAGATCCCTTTCAGCTCCTACGATCAAGGGCTACAGAAGTATGTTGGCAGCGGTCTTCCGCCACAGAGGCTTGGATCTTTCCTCCAACAAAGATCTACAGGACCTCCTTAGGTCTTTTGAGACCTCAAAGGAACGTCGGTTGTCCACACCAGGCTGGAACCTAGACGTGGTTTTAAGGTTCCTGATGTCATCAAGATTCGAACCGCTTCAATCAGCCTCTTTTAAGGATCTCACATTAAAGACTCTTTTCCTCGTTTGTTTAGCAACAGCTAAAAGAGTCAGTGAGATCCACGCCTTCAGCAGGAACGTAGGTTTTACATCTGAAACGGCTACATGTTCCTTGCAGCTCGGTTTCTTGGCTAAAAACGAGCTTCCTTCGCGTCCTTGGCCCAAGTCGTTCGAGATCCCAAGCCTGTCCAACTTGGTGGGGAACGAACTAGAGAGAGTACTTTGCCCAGTAAGAGCTCTTAAGTACTATTTAAGACGGACAAAGCCATTACGAGGACGATCAGAAGCTTTATGGTGTTCTATCAAGAAGCCTACTTTACCGATGTCTAAGAACGCAGTTTCTTACTACATCAGGCTTCTGATTAGAGAGGCACATTCTCATCTGAAGGAAGAAGACCTTGCTTTGCTGAAGGTAAGGACACATGAAGTTAGGGCTGTCGCTACTTCAGTGGCCTTCAAACAGAACCGTTCTCTGCAGAGTGTTATGGATGCAACCTATTGGAGAAGCAAGTCAGTGTTCGCATCATTCTATCTCAAAGATGTCCAGTCTCTTTACGAGAACTGCTACACCCTGGGACCATTCGTAGCAGCGAGTGCAGTAGTAGGTGAGGGCTCAGCCACTACATTCCCTTAATCCCATAACCTTTTTTAATCTTTCTCTTGAAATACTTTTTATTGTTGTTTTTTGGGTTGTACGGAAGGCTAAGAAGCCTTCCGCATCCTGGTTGATTTGGCGGGTGGTCAAATTCTTTCTTGAGAAGCGCCTAGATTAGAGGTTGTGATGAGGTCCTTTAGTATGGGTTGTAGCCCTTCATACTTCAGCACCTAGGAGTCGTTCAGCATCCTAAGAGGATCGCTAGGCTCAGTAAGGAAGACGTACTTAAAAAAGGCAGAGTAATAGTTCAAGTCGACTTCCTTACCAGGTACTTATTTATTTTATGTTTGTTATTTTGAATAACTGCTTAAATGAAATACGGGATACTTAGCTTCTAATGTTAACATGTATACTGGTCTCCACCCACCACCCTGGGTGTGAATCAGCTACATGATCATCGGGTAAGATTAATATTGAAAAATGTTATTTTCATTAGTAAAATAAATTTTTGAATATACTTACCCGATGATCATGAATTTAAGGACCCTCCCTTCCTCCCCATAGAGAACCAGTGGACCGAGGAGAAAATTGAGTTCTTGTTGACAAGAAGTACTTGAGTACCTGCTCACAGATGGCGCTGTTGTGTACACCCCCACCTGTATAGCGATCGCTGGCGTATCCCGACCTTAGATTTCTGTCGGGCAACGGAGTTGACAGCTACATGATCATCGGGTAAGTATATTCAAAAATTTATTTTACTAATGAAAATAACATTTTCAATATTAATCTTACCCGATGATCATGTAGCTGTCAACTCTGTTGCCCGACAGAAATCTACGGTCGGGATACGCCAGCGATCGCTATACAAGTGGGGGTGTACACAACAGCGCCATCTGTGAGCAGGTACTCAAGTACTTCTTGTCAACAAGAACTCAATTTTTCCTCTGTCGTGCCACCGGCTAGACCTACTTGGATACGCTGTTGATTCTGGAGTTATTGTTCACGATTTGTTGATGTATTTGCTCTAGAGTTTAGCCTTCGCTATTCAGGAAGCTTTATCATTAGCTTAGCAAGCTTTTGGAATTAATTTGATTTAATTATGGTGACGAAGAGAGTATGGACTCTCTTTCACTTTTAAATGGCCGACCCTTCCCTTAGACGGAAGTGTTGGTGTCGAAGAGAGTATAGACTCTCTTTCACTTTTTATACCCACCCTTCCCTTAGACGGAAGTGTGTTTAGGTTTTTGGTAATTTTGCTTAACAAAGTTATAGATTTATTTTATATCTCTCCGCCATTTATAGGCCTCTTCGATTAACTTCCATTTATTATAAACTTATAAAAATTAATTTTTATGTTTGTTTATATGCGACCTTTCCTAATAGTAGGCGGTCCTTACTTGGAACCGAAGTTAATTAACATTGAGCCCGTCATATCGTTTTTCCTGTTAAGAATTTATGCTATTTTAATTTTAATGTTTTTGAAAGAATTTCTTTGATAGTCTCGTACTGTTTTCAAAGTTGAACTAACGTTTTGTTTAGTCTCCGCAGTTGTTGACGTTCAGAACGTTCAACTTGCGCTCTATCGTTACGATAGAGAGAGAGTATTTCACGGTTTCACGTTGCAGTAAGAGTAAACCGATTCTAGCGTTTCGTTCATTCTTTCTTAGCTTAAATGGTTTTAATTCTAATAAAGGAACTTTTTATTTGGGAAACCTTTCAGTTTTTTCCTTTAACAAATAATATGTTTTAACGATATATATAATTGGGCTCATCTCTCAGGTTCTAAGTCAAGAGAGAGAGAGAGAGAGATAGAGACGGAGGGAGAGAGAGGAGGATAAACGTTTCGTTCAAGCGGGTAACGTTGTTCTCGTTTTTTGCTCTTCTCCCTAGTCGCTATAGGGGAAGAAGGTAAAACGTTTCTAGAGTTTTATTCTTGTTCCCAGGCTTTATGCGGTGAGAGATTTTAAACGTAGTTTATTTGATCTAGTGTTTAGTCTCTTTTCCAGCCACTGAATTCTTTATCTTTCATTATGTTTTTCTGTTACATTGTAATACTGTTTTCGCAATTACTACCTTTTAATGAAGGATAGGATTGCGTGTTTCAGGTACAAACCACTTAAAGTTTCGAGTTCAGTGAAATAAGTGCAAACAGAAAATCAAAAGTGATAAAGTGATATGCGCAAAGTGTTACAGTGTTGCGTTCGAGGGTTCGTCTGTTCGTGCCAGTTGTTCACCTAGTCCGATACCTCTTACAAGCTCCCAAGCCCAGGGGAGAAGTAATGTCGAAGGACTTATGGGTTCCACAGGCCTTGATCAACAAACAGACGTTTCCCTCCGTGGTTTCGGGTGTATCTACACACGTTGCCGACGTGATCACCCCACCCACACAAAGACGAGAGAGCCCATTTATTCCTCGTCTGCGGAAGAGGTTTCTCGCAGAAACCATGGACCAAATCTTGCAGCTTTTAAGTGCAAGTCGGTCCCTTCCGCGCAAGTCCAACGGCCTAGGTGTAGCCACTGGGTCAGTTCGGACTTGCTGCAGTACGACAACTGCACACCTCCCAAGAGAGGCAAGGTGGTACCGCAACAGGCAGTAACTCCGTCTGTTGCCGCACCAGCGGTTTTAGACCCTCAGTCACAACGGACAGTAGCTCCGTTTGTTGTTGTCTTTCATAGACCCTAGTGGTCCATGCTGCAGACTATACAGTCTCAGCTTCTTCCTTCATGCAGGAGTATCATGCTGGAAGGTTGACAATGCACCTGTTAACCTACAACCCGCCGAGGTTGTGCGCTCAGCAGATACTGCGGCTGCCTGCTCCCACCCTCCACCTGTGAGAGCTCCACCACCGATGCGCAGTCCACCCTGCCAGACGCATGTTCTTGCTGCACCATCTGCTAACATGCGTGAGCTACCGCATCAGCAGTGGGAAGGTTCTGTAGAGCTGCCGGGTTCCAGCACTATGCGGCATTCTCCGCAGCCCATGCAGCATGCTCTGCATACCTTACAGCAGGCTCCGCATACCATGCAGCATGCTCTGCATACCTTACAGCATGCTCCGCATACCATGCAGCATGAGCCGCATACCTTACAGCATGCTCCGCATACCATACCGCATGCTCCTCAACCCACCGCAGCTCCTCCCACGCTCCAGCACTCTGCTTTTGTTGTTGCCAGCTCCCACACTCCGACTGCGGAGAAGGTTGACGATGCACCCGTGGGCCTACACCTCCCACGGTTGTGCGCCCGGCATGGCTTCCTGCTCTCACACTCTTGTTGTGAGAGCTCCTCCACCCATGCACAAGTCAACCCTGCCAGATGTATGATGACTCCCACACACAGAGCACTCCGTTGCCGCGCGTGAGCTACCACAAGCTGCCGTGTTTTGACACGGTGTGTCAGCCTCCGCAACATACTGTGGTTACCGCCACTCGCCAGCAGAAAACTAGTCAGCAGGAGTTGAGGCTTCCCCACACAACTTTGGTTGTTGCCAACTCACAAACTGTCATACAGTTACATGACGTTGCCTTCTGGTCTGCTACTTATACACCAGTGCTGTATGTCCTCACGCTCCTGTTGTGGTTGACAGTTCAGTTTTTGACAGTTCACAGACTGTCAAGCAGTTTCATAACGTTGCCTTCTGGTCTGCTGCTTTTGCACCAGTGAAACCCTCACTGAGAGAACCTAGCTTTTCTCGGATATGGTTCCTGTAGATGAGAAAGTGCTGTTCTCCCTCCTTCTGATATTCCCTTGAGGACTCTGTCATTTGGAGAGGAGCCTTAAGCTGCTTAGCCTCCTATGGACTTTTATTTAAGCATAACATGCTTCCAGGGAGGGTAAATGGTTCCGCTTCAGTCGCTAACCCCGTCTGTTGCCACACCTGCTCCCATAGACCTTGGGCTTTGTTGCAAGACATGCAGTCCAAGCTTAGTCCTTGATAGAGGATTTTTTACGGAGTCAGTGTGTCACTGGGAAGACGTTCAACAACCAGCAGAGGTGACTTGTTGTGACGCAGTGCGGCAACCTCAGCAACCCGATAAGGAGTTGTCTGTACTACCCAGACAGTCTAGACAGTTTCGGGTTGTCGCTGTACTTCCTCGCTTCCCCATGGTTGACAGTTCACAGACTGTGCAGCAGTACCATGATCTTGTGTCCGGCTCCGTCACGCATCCACCAGTGCGACCGGATTCAGAGAGTCAGACGTTGCCCACTCCGTTGCCGTTTCCTCATCAGTTTCGGATGAGGAACCCTCTGATGAGGACATGGCTGAACGAGAAGATCAATCCCCAGCCCTGCTATCCATCCAGAAGATGCTGAAGAAGGAATACGGCCCTGTCAGGCTGTGGATGAGTCTGGTTAGGACACTGTCATCCGTGGTGCATTTGGTGTCACTTGGAAGACTACACCTCCGTCCTCTTCGGTTTCATCTAGCTCTTCACTGGAAAAGGACAAGACGCTACAAGCGGTCTCGATCCCGGTTTCCGGAAGATAAGTCTGGTCTAACCTGAGGAAAGGACTTTATCAACCTTTTATAGGGTCTTCCCCTGACTGTTCAGACTCCCAACCACGTTCTCTTCTCAGACGCATCGGACGTAGGCTGGGGTGCGACCTTAGGCGGTAGGGAATGCTCGGAATTATGGAACTCGCGTCAAAGGACAATGCATTTTAACTGCAAGAAGCTTCTGGCAGTAAGTCTGACCTGGAAAAGCTTCAGGTCTCTCCTTCAAGACAAAGTAATGGAGGTCAACACGGACAACTCCCTGCTTTGATGTTCATCTCCTAGCAAGGAGGGACCTACTCTCTGACATGGTGCGAGTTCGCTAGTGACCTCCTCTCCTGTTCAACAGGTCTTGACTTTTCACTAGTAACAAATTTCTTCCAAGGCAACTTGAATGTCTTAGCAGTTTGTCTCAGTAGGAAGGGACAATAATTCCAACATATTGGACCCTCCACAGAGATGTATGCAAGAGACTTTGGGTCACTTGGGGCCATCCAACCATGGATCTCTTCGCAACCTCGATGTCCAAGAGGCTCTCAACAGACCCAGCAGTGGTTCTTTTAGATGCCTTTCTACTAGATTAGTCTCATCTAGATCTATATGCATTCCCTCCGTTCTAGTTTGTCAACAAGGTACTGCAGAAGTTCGCCTCTCACGTTGGGACAAAGTTGACACTAGTTGCTTCCCTCTGGCCCGCGAGAGAATAACTTACCGAGGTACTTCGATGGCTAGTAGACGTTCCCAGAACTCTTCCCCTAAGGGTGGACCTGCTACGTCTGCCACGCGTAAGAAGGTACTCCAAGGCCTCCACGCTCTTCGTCTCACTGCCTTCAGAGTATCGAAAGACTCTCGAGAACTAGAGGTTTTTCGAAGGAGGCAACCAGAGCGATTGTTAGAGCAAGGAGAACATCCACCCTTAGAGTCTACCAATCGAAGTGGGGAATCTTCCTAAACTGGTGCAAGTCAGTATCCATATCCTCGACCAGTACCTCTGTAACTCAAATAGCTGACTTCCTCTTATATCTGAGAAAAGAGCGATCTCTTTCAGCTCCCACTTTCAAGGGTTACAGAAGCTTGTTGGCATCAGTCTTCCGTCACAGAGGCTTAGATCTTTTTAACAATAAAGATCTACAGGACCTCCTTAAGTCTTTTGAGACCACGAAGGAGCGTCGTTTGGTTACACCTGGTTGGAATTTAGACGTGGTTCTAAGATTCCTTATGTTAGACAGGTTCGAACCACTTCAATCAGCCTCCCTGAAAGATCTCACCTTTAAGACTCTTTTCCTGATATGCTTTACCAGCTAAAAGAGTCAGTGAGATTCATGCCTTCAGCAAGAACATCGGATTTTCATCCGAAACGGCTACATGTTCTACATCTTGGTTTTCTAGCCAAACACGAGCTGCCTTCTCGGCCTTGACCAATATCGTTCGTTATTCCAAACTTATCGATATGGTTGGAAAGGAACTAGAAAGAGTATTATGTCCTGTAGAGCTCTTAAGTTCTTTTTTAAAAACCTTTATGAGGCCCGTCTGAAGCTTTATGGTGTTCAGTTAAGAATTCATCTTTGCCTATGTCAGAGAATTCTTTATCCTATTATTTTCAGACTGTTAATACGAGAAGCTCATTCCCTTCTGAATGAGGAAGACCAAGCTTGGCTGAAGGTAAGGACACACGAAGTTAGAGCTATCACAACTTCCGTGACCTTTTAATAAAATAGATCTCTGCAAAATATTTTCGACGCAACCTTTTGGAAAAGCTAATCAGTGTTCGCGTCTTTTATCTTAAGAATGTCCAGTCTCTTTACGAGAACTGCTACACTCTGGGACCATTCGTAGCAACGAGTGCAGTAGTGGTGGGGGCTCCACCACTACAATTCCCTAATTCCAGAACCTTTTTAATCTTTCTCTTGAAATATTTCTGGGTTGTCCGGAAGGCTAAGAAGCCTTCCGCATCCTGGTTGATTTGGCGGGTGGTCAAATTCTTTCTTGAGAAGCGCCTAGATTAGAGGTTGTGATGAGGTCCTTTAGTATGGGTTGCAGCCCTTAATACTTCAGCACCTAGGAGTCGCTCAGCATCCTAAGAGGATCGCTAGGCTCAGTAAGGAAGACGTACTTAAAAAGGCAGAGTAATGGTTCAAGTCGACTTCCTTACCAGGTACTTATTTATTTTATGTTTGTTATTTTGAATAACGGCTAAAATAAGATACGGGATACTTAGCTTCTTTGTTAACATGTATGCTGGTCTCCACCCACCACCCTGGGTGTGAATCAGCTATATGATCATCGGGTAAGATTAATATTGAAAAATGTTATTTTCATTAGTAAAATAAATTTTTGAATATACTTACCCGATGATCATGAATTTAAGGACCCTCCCTTCCTCCCCATAGAGAACCAGTGGACCGAGGAGAAAATTGAGTTCTTGTTGACAAGAAGTACTTGAGTACCTGCTCACAGATGGCGCTGTTGTGTACACCCCCACCTGTATAGCGATCGCTGGCGTATCCCGACCGTAGATTTCTGTTGGGCAACAGAGTTGACAGCTACATGATCATCGGGTAAGTATATTCAAAAATTTATTTTACTAATGAAAATAACATTTTTATACAATATTAAGTTGGTAAATGTAACAGGAAAATTTGTATGTACATGAATAATTTTTATACTAGACATTGTGTATGGTATGCTATTGGCTGAAGAAAGTAAAACATGTGACTAGTATACTGATAGAAAAATAGTAGCATGTGTTTCAATAAGGAAGAACACAGTATAAGTATTGCCTTTCATGAAATAATTATGTAAAATAATTGAGAATAAAGGGAATATAAGGATTTAATTGTTGATAAATAACTAAAATAGTTTGTATGGAAAATTATTATATTGTGCCAGTAATTTATTTTGGTCACACTAAAACCAGGATCATATGGCATTACCAGAAATAGTAAAATGCTTGAAGGATATTGGACAAAAACTTTAAATATTTTATTAATTTTATTTCCAAGTGCTGATGAAAACCATAGGAGTGCTCATCACAGAAGCCGCAGTAGAAATAGCAGCAGTAGCAGCACTCAGAGTAATAGCAGTTGCAGTAGTAGTGGTCACAGTGCTAGCCTAGACCACAGCCAAGCATCACTACTACACTCTGGAGCATATGACTCTTCTAGAGCTTCTGAAAATGAACATCTTTTGAGATCCAAGAAGAAGAGAGTTCAGGTATGTTCATAATGATTCAGACAAAATAATTAAAATCAGCATAAAATGAGTAATATTCTTTCTTTTATGTTTTTTACTTACAGTACAGTACTTTAGTTGATTCTTCAGTTATATTATTTTACTTCAATTGATTCTTTAATCATATTTTCTACTCACTTGGATTGATTCTTCAGTTATATTTCTACTTACTTTAATTGATTCTTCAGTTATATTTTTTACTTTAATTTATTCTTCAGTTATATATTTTACTTGAATTGATTCTTTTCAAATTATGAAAAAATTTCTCAAATTAATGAATATATGAACATAGAATAAGAAGTAGGATCCAAACGAAATATTTTGTAAAATAATGCAATACTAGCTAAATATACTAAAAGAAAGACCTATTTGAAATGGTATACAATAATCTTAAAAATAATCATAAGGTTCAGTCTTCTTGTTTTCTTTCTTGATGAATAAGTTTTGATTTGAGAGATGGTTAGAAGCCCTTTGTGTATCTTTAGAACTGAAACAAATATTTGTCTCAGTTTCTGTGTAAAAATATGCCGAGCAAAATGGCGTTTTGTTCCACCCTAAAAATGTATTGTAAAAATCTTTCACCAGTCTGCAGTTGATTGTAGTGGTGATAGCAGCTCAGAGGTCATTAGTGTGTCAAGTACGTCTTTCATTTCTGCCGTGTCATCTCAAGAAGATATTGCTCTTGTTGATCTTCATATGCAGCTCAACAAACCTATTACAGAATCTCCATTACTGATGTCCTCTTATGTAAATCACATGACACAGGTTGGTAAAAATAGTTTTCTAATGAGAAAGGTATTTTATCTATCAAGCTATTTACATTATTGTGTACAGTACAGTATTATCAAATTTTGGAATAGAATGTGCTGTTATTATAATGGGGTATTAGGACTTTTAAGTGCTTGGAAATATTGTATTTATGCATGGAAATTATCATGTTTTGTTTTAATATTATCAAGATAATTGAAGTATAAAAAGAAAAAATAACCAGGAATTTATAATCTTAAATGGACTACTTTATTATTAAATTTTTTTTTGGTGAAGAGTACTTCAGATGAATAAATTGTTTAGTAATGCATGAATGACATCAGCAAAATATGAATGGAGACAGGGCCTTTGAGCAAACTATGTATAAAAAGTGACCTATTTATTTAGGAACAATAGTGATTTAGGGTGTGTGATGTGAATGAGAATTAGTGAAACATTCATTATCATAAGACTGGTTAAAAAAAGACATCTTTCCATTACTTTTTTCTTTTTATTCAGCTTCGATGTCTAAACTGGGATGCTGCAGTCCCAAGTTTCACTGCCTGTAACTGCAGTTCTCCCGATTGCCACACTCCTGTCTTTGAGAAAATCAGTGAAGGGTTTACAGCTATAAGAATGGTTGAAGGCAATAGGCCAGTTCCTCCTCGATCTCCACAACCACCATCTGGGCGAACTCCATCTCACCCTTATACATGGGATACTCCAGTTTTTACATGGGGTGATACACAAGAGGAGTCGGGTCATGATGACTCACAGGTAATGTTTCTTCACATCTGGTTATTTTTATTTATTTTACTGAAGCTTACTATGTTTATTTTTAATAATCCTTCTCACTATTGAACAGTGTACAATGTATAGGAGAATAAAGACCCTTTGAAATTTTGTTAGATAGTAGAGATGTTTTCTTGCAAGTAAAATGTAGAGAGATTTATTGAGAGGATGCCATTTTTCAAGACTATTTTGTTTGACTGACAAATCTATTACCTACATTATCCCTATTTTGAGGGTGTTCATAAATCATAGAAAATTCATTCTCACATCTATCCTCATATCACCTAGAACATTCTTCACTCCATCCAGCCACCCTAACCTTGGCCTTCCTCTTGTACTTCCATCAACTCTTGTATTCATCACCTTCCATCAGCAGACAGCCATTTTCCATTCTCTCTACATGGCCAAACCACCTTAGCACATTCATGTCTACTCTAGCGGCTAATTAATTTCTTACACCCGTTCTCACCCTCACTACTTCGTTCCCAACCCTATCTAATCGAGATACACGAGCCATACTCCTCAAACACTTCATCTCGAACACATTCAATTTCTGTCTCTCCGTCACTTTCATTCCCTACAACTCTGATTCATACATCACAGTTGGTACAATCACTTTCCCATACAGAACTCTTTACATTCATTCCTAACTCTCTATTCTTTACCATTTCCTTCACTACCCCCAACTCTTTACATCCTTCATTCACTCTGATGTATATCTGCTTCCATTTCACCATTGCAACAACAACAGACCCTAAGTACTTAAAATTATTACTTCCTCAAGTAACTTTCCATTCAGCATGACATGAGCTCCATCCTCCCTTCTCATACATATAACTTTACTCCTACCCACATTAACTCTTAACTTCCTAATTCTGTTTCTAATCGACCCAGCTTCTCCAAGTCTGCAACCAATACCCTATCATTTGCAAATAATAACTGATTCACCTTCCACTCATGATCACTCTTATCCATCAGTTTCAATCCTCGATCAAGCACTCGAGCATTCACCTCCCTCAAAACTCCATCAGCAAACAAATTGAACAACCATGGTGACATCACATAGCCCTGTCTCAGTCCTGCTCTCACTGGAAACCATATCTTAAGACACGCTTTAATGCCTATGTATAAACTCTTCACTGCACTATTTCCCTATAGCCTCATCATACTCCTCACCATTTCCCTATCAACTCTATTATAAATGCAACATACACCTCCTTTCTGTTTGCTAAATATTTCTTGCATATCTACCTAACTGTAAAAATCTGATCCATACATCCCCTACCTCTTCTAAAACCACCCTGTATTTCTAAGATTGCATCCTATGTTTTTTCCTTAATCCTTTTAATTAGTGGTAGTCAATTTTTTTAGGAAAATAAAACTAATTGACCAATTCAAATGAAATTTTATTTGCTAATAGAAAGCATGCCTACTAACGTGTGTAGAAAGTTTCATGAAGATCCGTGTAAAAGAAAAAAAAAAAAGAAAATAAGTAAAATTTGCAGTAAATTTCCCCACTTTTTGAAGTAACACTCCATCTACAAATATCAAGATATTGACTTTTGAAAGTTGCTATAGAAAGAAGAACTTTCAAGTAATAGATACGCAAAATGGTTTCTTCAAAAAGGTGAAAATAACTGTAAAAAATATTTTTGAAGTTGCACTTTTTGGCATCAATAAAATATTTGTGATTAAATAAGAAAAACAAATAGTAAAAATTAAAATATAAAAAAATGCCCTTTGTTAAATCAAAGCCCTGTCATTGCCAATAATAATGAAAAAAAACTGCACATGAATATCTCAAAAAATAAAGATATAGTGTCAATTTAAATGACGATAACTTACTTTTGAGTTTTGGGCATTTAAAGTTTAAAAAGCTCCAGCGGCGTACTCTGAGAGATCCTTTCTTACTATCTTCCTCCTCATCTTCCTTCTTATTGGCGTGTCCATTCTTTCGTCCAACATGTATAGTTGCCAGTATACCTATTTTTACCTATTTTATTACGCAAATTCTTAATAAATAACAAATAAAACGTGAAATATAACTATTTTGACATATACTACGCATTGTTTACTACCCGCTAAGAGCACGTCAAAGCTATTATAAAATAATAAAATAAAATACTTAGAGGTAAGATTTCGCCATGAAACTTCTGGACAATGTTACCAAAGCGTTGGAGAATTTTTCTCTGTATTTAACTCATATACCAGAATTTTTCGATTTTTGGCCTCGGAAACCTTATCCTTGCCCCTTGTACACTTTTCTAACAGCACTCAACAAACTAATACCCCCTTAATTACAACACTCATCCACATCTCCCTTACCTTTGTATAGCGGAACAATACACACACACCCAGTCCACTGTTACCATTTACTACATAAAACACTATATATTAAACACTCTCACTAACCATTCAAGTACAGTCACACCCCCTTCCTTTAACATCTCGGCCATCACACTGTCAATACTAGGTGCTTTTCCTGCTCGCATTTCATATAATGCTCTCTTCACTTCCTCTCTTGTAATCTCTCTCTCTCATTCTCATATCCTATCCTCATCCCCCATCACTGGCACCTCAACACCTGTAACACCAATTATATCTACCTCCCTATTATCCTCACATTTAACAACCTTTCAAAATATTCAATCTACCTTTTTTTTTGCATACTCTCCATTCAATAACCTTCCATTTTCATCTTTCACTGTCTCTTTATTTCTCAATCCATCCTTCCTTACTCTCTTCACTTCTCTCCAAAACTTCTTATTCTCTTCATACGAACGACCCAATCCCTGACCCAACTTCCAGTCAGTCGTCCTCTTTGCCTCAGCTCCTTTATGTTTACTTTCACATTTTTCTCTCTATGTTGATCATATCTATTCTTCTCTACACTATTAATCTGCAGCCGTTCTTCAAATGCCCCCTTTTTCTATTCCACTTTTGTCTTAACTCCTTCATTCCACCATTCACTACCTTTCTTCATGCTGCCTCCAACAATCCTCTTGCCACACACATCACTTGCTATCCCAATAAAATTTTCTTTTACTAACTTCGACTCCTCCTCTAGATCACCAGTTTCTCTCATTTTCATGCAGTCATATGCCACTTCCGGCCATCCTTGATAGTCACTTTTTACCTTTGGTTTTTTCAACTCCAACCATTCACTACCTCTCTTTTACATCTTCCCTACTATTTTGCAACAAATTTTCCTTCTACCAAAAAATAATCAGACATACCATTAGCCTTACTCCTAAATACATGCACATCCTTCAGTTTTCCAAACATCCTTCTTGTTATCCACACACACAATTCATTAGTGCCCTTTCTATTACTCTTCCACTTGCCACTCTTACCTATGTATACTTGTTATTATCTTTCTTTTTGAAAAAAAACTACAACTTATCATCAGCTCCTGTTCAACACACATCTACCAGTCTCTGACCACTCATTTTCACCTGGTATGCCACACACTTCCCAATGACATCTATCTCTCCAGCACTCACTCTGGCACTTAAGTCACTTATCACAACTACATAATTCCTTTTACCCAGTCCATCTACACACCTAGTTAATTCATACCAGAATTCATTCCGCTCTTCTTCACTTTTCTCACAACCTGGCTCATACCCTTTAACAAAAGCCCTACATTCCCTACCCAACCTAACTCTTGACCGCATTAACCTAGTTGATACCTCCTTCCATTCCACTATTTTACCTGTCATCCATTCACTCAGCAATAAGGCCACATCCTCTCTTGCTCTTCCCCTTTCAATCTCAGATACTCCACCTGTCACTTCACCAAACATCACTTCACTCTTCCCTTTTATCTTTGTCTCATACAATGCCAATGTATCCATCATTCTATTCCAAAACATCTAATCTCACATCTTTTAATCGTTATCATACTACATCCACGCACATTCAGACACCCCAAAACTAGAGTGCGGGGAGCAGTCACTCTCCTCCAGCTCCTCCTCTTTGATAACTCATTGGAAGTAACTATACAGGAAAGGGGATTCCAAGTCCCCTCGTCCTGTTCCTTTTAGTCCCCTCTTACGACATGCAGGGATATGTTGGCGCTATTCTAAAATAAAGTAGAGAAACACAAAAAAATAAAATTTTTGCTATATAAATGCATGACTGACAAGGAAACTTGTGATGCAAGAATACCCTGGGGCAAACCACTGTCTCTGTTATTCACTCAGGTGGTTCATATTATATCTTACCTGCCCACTTTGTTTTCCCCCAGCCACCATCTTTGTCTACAGTATTAGTATTGGGTCTTTGTAGAGACATTATCTGTTGTCATCAAAGTTTAGTATTGGAGTTGCTGTGTTCAGTTCAGTAGAGCCTGAACCATCCTTGTGTCCCTAATACACATTGAGTGTAAAGAAAGCATTAAAAGACACGGAAAGAGGGAAAACAGCAGTAGAAGATGGCCTAACAATTGATTTAATAAGAAATGGAGGAGATTTCATAGTAAGAAAACTTGCTGAATCCGTGCTTTGCATGTTGAAACATGAGCTCTGAGACATGGATGACAATAATTCTTTGTTTTTTTTAAGTTGTATCTGATTCCCTTTTCTAGCCTTTAACAGGAAAGTTCTTGGAGATCACACAGCACCTCCCCCCAAAATAGGGTTTGACTTCATCAAAACCTCCTCATTTATCTCCAAATTTATCCATACAAAACTGTTCATACTCTTAAGAAATTACCTCTGAAAAAAATATTTTAAAGCTATTAAATAATTCCATGCCACAACACTCCTGGGTATTATTATTTAGATGTAATATAAAAAGTCTTTGTAACTCAAACCTGTTTTATTTTTTAGGTTTATGGCGCACCTCATTAACTTGAAATGTGTCTGTTTAGAAGACATTACTATCTAATAAATGGTCTTAATAGGTAACAAGTATTGTACTTTTTTATAATTTAAATTGTTATTAGGATAATGAAATAAGTTATTACTGTCTAAAGCCAGGATTGCTCATCGAAATATTGAATGCCTCATTTCTTAATCAGTTTTAACAAATTTATCACTTGAAGCAAATGGAGGAGTTATAACTAAGTGCCCTCCCAAAAATACATGGATAAAACTAAACTGTACTTGCCTTTCCTATCCACAGGAGTATTGTTGCTTAGCTAAGAGATTTAATTTTGTGATAACGGTATGTTCTTTTTTGTTCACCATTATTACATCATTCATTAGTCACAGCCTGGATTCTCATAGAACTAGTACATGGAGTTTGTTTGTAGTGAGGGGTTAGGATCAGACTTAAGATATAGTTGGAGCTCTTTAAAAGATAAGTGGACAGAGACCACAAGGAGTGGAGTTTGCAAAAGATGGATAGCAGTATAGTTGGAATTTAAAGGTTGCTATACAGAATGTATTGCATTACTCTTTACCATGTGCATAGAAAGGAAAATTGCAGGGCATAAACCAACATGGTGCTCTTGCTTTGGAAGGAGATTGGACTTTTTATTACCATTATATTTTTTGTAGATTTTTTCACAAAATTCATGTAGATAGTATTCTTAGAGGAAAAATAATTTTTTTCACTTAACAGGAAATGGTAGGCGTTTGTGATGCCAATACTACCCGAACTACTGTAGTCATTAAGCTGAAGAAAGATGTGGATATAATGTTGTCACCCATGGCTCTTGAATCTACTCAACTTTTCATTGAGGTTTGATATACTGTAGATATTTTTCTGTCAAATGCAGCTTTTATAAGTGACTATATTTCACAAAGTATAGTATATATGTACATACTGTATATGGTAATTATATGATGCCCATTTTTAAAGATTGTGAAGTCTATGTTAAAATAAGATTGTTCCAACACGGTTACTTACCTAGAACTACCTTCTTAGGAGTTACTGGTAACTCTACCTAACCGACCAGCTTTTTGTATAGTTTACCCTCTTTCCGTTTTCTACGGGGTCAACCTCAGGCAGTGTGATACGTGCCCTGAGGTGACCCGGGGTCGGGCAGCGTGCTAGCTCAGGTCGAATCGCCAGTAAGTTTCTGGTCGCGGCGTGATCAACATCTCGCCGCGCTCTCTCTTACCTTGTGCGACCCTTTGTGTCCCCCGATCCTTTGTGCTTACCGCGTGTTACCCACGTGTTTCCCTTTCACTTTCCATTTGCATCCTTGTGTCTCTGGGTGTATTAGCGTTGCGTTATGGATCAACCTGAGATTGATCCCCACTCCTTGTGCTCCACGTGTAGGGGGAAAGTGTGTTCCCCTGCCTCTACGTGCCCGGAGTGTGCTAACTGGAGGGAAATCCAGTGGGTGCTCTTCGGGACTAAGAAGAAGGCGGCTAAGAAGTCGCCTAAGGAATCCAGTGTTTCGTCGCCTGTGGTTTCCCCAGACGTCTCGGCAGACCGTAGCTCCCGTCCTTCTTCCCCTACCCAGAGTAGGGGACGAGGTAAGTCTGTTGCGGGGAAGAGGCCCATTGCCCTTCCCCAAGAGTCTAATATTCCTGTGGGGGAAGTGTCTAGTGTGGGGCAGGCATGTGTGGGGCCTGAGAGTAGTGCGGGAGTGTGAGTAGGAGGCGAGGTCCTGGTGCCCGCAGGTCCCGTCTCCTCGGAAGATCCTATGTGGGGGAAACCAAGTGTGGATTCTTCCCCGGCATCATGGCGTATTTCAGGTACTTCAACCGCTCCCTTGTCTACGTTACCCCCCGTGTTTCTGCAGCCTCCCACACCTGAGAAACGTCGAGGTTTCCCCCCCCCGCAGTCTTGGACGTTTCATCTAAGAAGAAAGCCAACGAGCAAGTCCAAGGAGTGGGTGAACATCACAGTGCCCCGGAGCGAGCTGTTTAAGGTTACCACAGCCGCGGCCGCTTCCGGGTGGCTCCCTAGAGCCTCGCCTTCTGTGTCTCATCCTCCTACCTCCTCCTTCGGACCAGTCGCCCGGCAAGAGGGGTCGAACCAGGCTCCCCGTGTAGTGACTAACCCAACGGTGGCCTTAGGAAGGACATACGTCTTATGAAGGAAGGCTTAGCGTCGTCCACGGGCACCTTGGAGGCCTTCCTATAGCACCAAGGGCGCCCGTCGGTCCGCATGGATCCCCCATCCACGGAGTCCCCCGTGGAAGAAGGTACTCCCATGACGGATACCTTCGTCCCCACGGGGCAGCCCATACCACGGGTATCTTATGAAGGAAGGCTTAGCGTCGACCGCGGGCACCTTGGAGGCCTTCCTAAAGCACCAAGGGCGCCCTTCGGTCCGCATGGATCCCCCATCCACGGAGTCCCCCGTGGCACAAAGTACTTCCATGACGGATACCTTCGTCCCTACGGGGCAGCCCATACCACGTGCAGACTCGTCCAGCGTTGCCTTTCCCACCGTCACGGAGTACCCCCGTATGGAGGAACTGGTGGCGGACGACCTGGTGGAAGGAGGGGAGTGCTCGTCTGACGACATCTCCTACCGTAAGGTTCTGGCCCTAATTCGTCGACACCACCGATTAGACGAACCTAAGCCCTCAGCAGCAAAGGCCGGGCTCTCCGGACTGTCCATAATGATCGTCAACCCTGTGCAACAAAAGCCTTCATTGTCTCTCCCTCTCACTCTGGACGTGAAGTTGGGGATGGAGAAAATAGATAGCTACCTGGCAGGACTGGGGGAGGCCCCCAGAAGCCAGAGTTCCTCCAAACTGCTTTTAGGGCTGAAATCACAGAAACGTTTCTACGTCCCATTGGGGCATCGCGGCGGACCCTGTGCGGTAGAACAGCGGTGACCTCACTGAACCAGGGAGCCTCGGAAGACAGGTCCACCACTGCCCCCGTGTGCTTTTCCCCGTCAGAAGCCTCTATGATCGAGGACATGGCACAGGACCTTGTCTACATGTCATCCTGGTTGGATTGGTGGTCTTGCGACTTGGTGGGGTTTCAGGCGTCCCACGACCTCTCCCTTCCAGACAATCAGGCCACGCTGAAGGAGCTAGTTAGTTCAGGAGGCAAGGCCTTTAAGTTTTTGTCGTCCCAGTCCCTGTCTATAGCTATGAACTGGGTACTTAGAAAGAGGGATACTGCCCTTAGCAAGTTGGTGCGGAAGTTACCGGACAGAGAAGCTAGGAGACTGAGGAATTCCTCCGTGTGGGGAAACAACATTTTCCCCATCAAATTGGTGGAGGATACGATGGAGAAAGTGAGGAGGGTGAGAGACACGGACCTTAGGCCCCCCCTCCCTATGAGGAAGCCCGTGTTTAGAGGAGCCTCAGCGGACGTCCCTCACTCCTCCCAGTCCGCCCCTTTGCTGCCTCGAAGAGACCCACCGTCAGCTCCTTGGCTTCAAACCTCTCAGCAGCCCACCCGTAGGACCAACGCAGCCCCTCAGTCAGCCTTCAGACCCTCCTACAGTAACTCTAGGAGAGGTCTCTCTGGCCGCTCCTCCAGAAGGAGGTAGGAAGAGAGGCCCCCTACTCCTTTAGGAGCCCCTTGTAGGGGGATGCCTCAGACATTTTTGGCAAACATGGCGGGATCTCGGTGCGGATCCCTGGACGGTGACGGTCCTGAAAGAGGGCTACAGATTCCCTTTTCCTAGAAGAGCCTCCCCCTCTCATCCCAGCCCATCGGGCCGAGTGGCTGGTTCCAAAGGACCCCTTGAAGAAGTCGGCACTACAAGAGGAAGTAGCGTCCATGATTGCCAAGGGAGATTTAGAGCCAGTGGAGAACCCCGGCCCGGGTTTCTTCAGCAGGCTCTTCCTTGTGGAGGAATCGATAGGAGGGTGGAGGCCGGTCATAGATCTCTCAGCCCTCAACAAGTTCTTCTCAAAGACGGACTTCAAAATGGACACCCCCAAGACAGTGCTCGCAGCCTTGAGGGAGGGGGATTTCCTCATGTCTCTCGACCTCAAGGATGCCTATGGTCCCCGTGCACCCCTCCAGCAGGAAGTTCCTCAGAATCAAGTGTGAGTCCAGTGTCCTGCAGTTCAAAACCCTGTGCTTCGGCCTTTCGACGGCCCCGTAGGTGTTCACGATGGTGTTCACCACGATCTCGGCATGGGCACGAGAAAGGCATACGACTGCTCAGGTACCTGGACGACTGGTTGCTTCTTTCTGCCTCAAGGGAACAACTGAAGGAGCAAGGCGTTATGTTGCTCGACCTCTGCAGGGTAATAGGGATCACGGTCAACCTAGGAGAGTCCCAACTAGTCCCCAGCACCAGAATGACTTACTTGGGGATGGTCCTGGACACCCAGTTAGTAAGAGCCTTCCCCTCAGGGGAGAGGTTAGCCAACCTGGAACATATCCTTCAACCCTTCCTGACGGGACAACCCTGGAGGGCCAAGGACGGGCAGAAGTTACTGGGTCATCTGGTTTCGCTGGAAAAATTAGTACCGCAAGGGAGACTCAGGCTCCCCCGGTACAGTGGAATCTGAAGGAGTCGTGGACCCAAGGCAAGGAGCCCCACAAAATAGTCCTAGTCCTCCCGAAGACGGGAGAGACCCTTCTTTGGTGGAACATCAGGTCGAACACAGAGAAGGGAATGCCCTTCGCCCCCGATCCCCCGGAGATGCTGTTGTTCACGGACGCATCGAAGGAGGGTTGGGGAGCACACCTGCTAGGGGAATCAACAAAAAGGCAGTGGTCCAGCGAGGAGGCGTCTCTCCATATAAACATCCTGGAGATGATAGCGGTTCTGAGGGCGTGTTGACAGTTCGTGCACTTCCTGCGAGGAAACACTGTGGCGTTAATGTGCGACAACGCCACAGTAGGGGTGTGTGTAAAGAAAGAGGGAGGCATGAAGTCAAGGGTCCTATGCGCCCTAGCCACGGAACTGTTAGAGTGGGCGACTGAAGAAGGGATAGAACTGACGTCAAGGTTCATCCCAGGAAAGAGGAACGTGATGGCCGACGGCCTCAGCAGGGCGGGTCAAGTGATAGGTTCAGAGTGGACCCTACACCCGGAGGTAGATCGGGCAGTCATCCTAATGTGGGGCTCCCCAGTGATAGACTTATTCGCCACACGTCTGAACGCCCAACTCCCCGTGTTCTGTTCTCCGATCCCAGACCCGTCAGCAGCGTTCGAGGACGCCTTCCAACATCCCTGGGACGACCTCGATGTGTACGCCTTCCCTCCCTTCAGTTTGATCAGGCAAGTGTTGAATAGAGTGAGAGTGTCGTCCAACCTGTCGATGACTTTGGTATCGCCCTGGTGGCCGGAGAGAGATTAGTTCGCAGACCTAAAAGAATTAGATCTTCGTCCTCCTTGGCCGCTTCCGAACAGGCCAGACCTCCTGCGTCAACCTCACTTTCACAGGTGGCACGAAAACCCTCGATCCCTCCGCCTTCACGCGTGGAGGTTATCGAGAAGCTCCTGAAGAAGGAAGGATACTCATCGAGAACCGCGGCGAGGATGTTGGGTTATCTACGGCGTTCCTCGGCAGTAGTCTACCAGGCAAAGTGGACAGTCTTCGTGAAGTGGTGTGTGTCCAAGAACATCAGGCCCTTAGGGGCGTCGATCCAGGACATTGCAGACTTTCTGGTGTACCTGAGAGACGACGTGGGTTCGTCCATTCCGGCCATCAAAGGAGTTCGAGCAGCCCTAGGTCAAGTCTTCCTTCTTAGGGGCATTGACTTGGGAGCCTCAAGGCACATCTCTATGCTCATCCGCAGTTTTGAACAATCATGTCCCCCCAGGAGGTACGGGTTCCGCAGTGGGACCTAGCCAGAGTTCTCAAGGTTCGGTCAGAGCCACCCTTCGAACCTCTCAGGGACGTACTAGACAGGGAACTCACCCTTAAAACAGCATTTCTTTTAGCCCTGGCCTCAGCGAAAAGAGTTAGAGAGTTACACGGCCTCTCTTACGAGGTCTCACGCTCCAAAGGGTGGAGAGAAGTTACCTTTAGGTCCGTCCCTAGCTTTGTGGCGAAGACGCAGAACCCGGCGTATTGGGATCCTCGGTTTGATGGTTTTTCGGTGCCAACCATCCCTCGCTCCGACAACCCGAAGGATCTACTCTTATGTCCCGTGAGAACAGTAAGAAAATACCTGGAGAGGACCGCAAAATTCCGCCCTCAGATCAAAAAATTTATTCATCTCAACAGGCCGGGTGAAGAAACCGATCTCGAAGAACTCTATCTCTTTCTGGCTGCGACAGGTGATAAAGAGGGCCTACAAGGCTTCTGGGACTCCTCTCCCAGGAAAACCAAGGCCACATGATATTAGAGGTCTGAGCACCTCCCTGGCCTTTGAGAAAAACATGGCTGTGCGAAAGATCCTGAAGGCTGGGACCTGGTCTAGACAGTCCACCTTCACGGAACACTATCTCAAAGGTTGCTCGAGGAAATCCTTGGACAGGTTTTCCATTGGCCCAATCATTTCGGCCCTTCAAGAGATCTAAGGTCATAGCCCCAGGGTAACCGGGGGTGTTAATGCCAAGAGACACTAGTTCCTTCCCTAACCTTACCCCCCTTTTCTTCCTTCCCCGGACTCTCCGGGCCAGGAAGATGTTGAAAAGACCTTAGTCACTTAAAGGAACGCCCTTCAAGAGGACATGTATCGGAGTTGGTTTTGAAAAGGTAAGCCATTAGACACTAAGTGAGTGTTTTGGATAGTTTCCCCTACTTTTTGTGCAGTTTTCTAGTGGTCGTGGAACCAAGACCTCCTTAGAGGTTCCCTCTCTCGCGTGCCTCCCCGTCGACTTCTGATCCCTGCCGGACACTCCCACCTCCTAAAGTGTAAGTCTCCTAAGAAGGTAGTTCTAGGTAAGTAACCGTGTTGGAACAAATCACAAATTTTTAAGTAATTTGTATTTTTCCTAACATACTGTACTTACCTAGAACTACCTTCGGGTTATGGCCTACCTATCCTTCCCCGAGAACCTGCAGGATTGAGTAGTACCTGTTCCAACGAAACTTACTGACGATTCGACCTGAGCTAGCACGCTGCCCGACCCCGGGTCGCCTCAGGGCACGTATCACACTGCCTGAGGTTGACCCCGTAGAAAACGGAAAGAGGGTAAACTTTACAAAAAGCTGGTCGGTTAGGTAGGGTTACCAGTAACTCCTAAGAAGGTAGTTCTAGGTAAGTGTGTTAGGAAAAATACAAATTACTTAAAAATAATTTATTTTTTTTTAGGCATTAACACCTGTGCTAGAGACTCTTCACCCTCTCTCAATCGTAAATGCAGCACATAGGCGTTCATTATCAGCTGTTGCTGGTCAAAATACCTTGAAGAAAGAACGTTACATGTACTGGTCACGTCTTCGTGACAAAAAGGTTGCTGGTACACCAGAGCAATCTGCAGTGTTAAGCACCACATATCAAGAAAGCTGCTTTCAACAGATGCAAGGTCAAGTTACCATGCCACGAGTAAGTATACAGTATATTATTTTATTAGAATATTTTCTTCCTTGTCATCTAACTTATTCTAATCCTTATTATCATGACACTTCTTTTAAAAATCAATTACAAAATGAGTATTTACACTGGTAATGTCAGCCATCATGTTTTTTTTTTATTAAGCCAAGTGATTTCTAGATCAGTTTATCTTCATACTTTTTGAGTATTTTTCTTATTTCTCAATGAAGTTTGTTAACAGGTGATTCTGTACAGTCAGCCATTAACTTTCTTAGGAATTGGGTAAAGGAGATTCCTGTGAATATAGAAAATTCACAAATATCTGCTACCAGTGTTACTAATCTCTAATACCTCTTATATCCTTATAAAATCAACACACTTTATCAACAGCTTTATGTACTGTATATGCAGCCAAATCTAGTCAATACTATCATAGAAAATTGTTTAATGAAATTTGCTTTTATGCTTTAAACATGTATTGAAGTTGAAAAAAAAATTATAAACATACTATTCATCCATCCTTCCACATTCAAAAGAAACTCCCCGCCCATACCCCATCCCTCCTTGACACTTTTAATTTTATGGAAAGGAGAAATTATTTGCTTGAATATTTTCCATGAATAAAAAAAATGGTAAGTCAAACTGCACATATCAGATATTCTATGATATCATTATACAAATAAGCTTAAAAAAGGAAGCCAGGTGGACTGCAGGCAAGTATTGAAATTGTCAATTTTGTTATTGAAATTCCATTTATTATAGCTCTAAAGAATTTTCTTTTTTTGAGAAATGTGTGATTTTACTAGGGATTCCTGTGCTATTCATTGCAAGAAAGAATATGTTTCATAAAAAATTACAAATTTAGAAGTAATTTGTATTTTTCCTAACAATACGAACCTGGAGCTATTTATAAGGGATACCTTCGGCGTAGCTGAAAGACGAGCCATTAGACATTTAGCGAGGGATAACTCCGCCAACAGCTAGTTAGCGGGTGGGTTGGGGGTAGCCTGCTACCCTGCTCACTCACTCACCTTGGCTGAGCACCCACTTTGCTTACAGGCAGGATTTTCTTGGGGATAGGTGCTGGCCGTCCAATCCGTATAAATAGCCCCCAATTTGTATCGTTAGGAAAAATACAAATTACTTCCAAATTTATCATTTATTCCATCACTGAACAAACCCTTGCTGTTTATAGGGGTTGACTTACCTCTTAGGAGAGTGAAAGTACGTGTCAACTGGCTCTTGACCCGGGGTTCTCTTCCTACTATATAAATCGTAAATGGTAGGAATCCTGCACCTCGCTAAAATTATCGTGCTATATACGACTATACTCAATTCTTTTTAGTGAGGCAGATTTGCACCGACTCGCAGGGGTGCCCTTTCAGCTCGGAAAAGTTTCCTGATCGCTTATTGGTTGAACAAGATAATTCTAACCAATCAGATTGCAGGAAACTTTTCCGAGGTAAAAAGGCACCGCTGCGAGTCAATGCAAATGCGCCTCATTAAGAAAAATTGAGTATAGTGTCCTGTGCAAGCTGTGTGTTTGTGACACTAGCAATGTCATTTGGTCTAGTAATAGGATCTTCGAGTCATAGGAATATTGGAGTACTTAGACCTTACCCAATCCCCCTCGCTAGCGGGATTGGGGACGTAACAAGTATTTTTTCTATACTAGGTTACACAAGGGAAATGGATCATACCTGTAGTGAGGTGAGGTCAGCTGTGCCGAGATCCATGGTGCGGATTCTTTAAGGGAGAGGAAGGTGAAGAAAAGAAGGAAGCCAAACATTTTAACTCTTTCACCCCCAGACTAACTTGGGTAACCTCAGCCCTCAATCCTCTGCTACTTGCCCATCAACGAGCTTTAAGGTATTTAGACCACTTGTGCAGCCACCATAGGACTATTGGAAAACATTTCCATGCTCCTCTGGGTTACGTCTTGCAGGTAGTGGGCAGTGAAGGTCGTCAGAAGCTTTCACATGCCCGCTTGCAATACCTGTGCCACAGAGTAGTTCTTTTTGAACGCCAGGGACGTTACAATCCCCCTGACATGATGAGCTCTGGGTCTTAGTGGTGGAGGAGGGTCAGGATTAATTGCCAGCTTGATGATCTTGTGAATCCATGATGAGATGATGTTTTGCATGACCTTCCCCATGCTGACAAAGAGTACCAACACAGGGGGCCAAGCTGTTGCTGTCCTTTTTAAGACTCCTTACTGGGCTAAGTACTAGTTGGTCTGGGTCTTCTGTTACAGAATGAAGACTCAATCCTGAAGGGCCCAGCTCTAGGATCTGCTACCCCTGGATTTTGAGATTTGGCAATAAACTCGGAGACGAAGCTGAGTACCTCTCCCCATGCAGTTCACTAATTCTCTTTGCTGAAGCCAGAGCGAGTAGGAACATCGTCTTCAGAGTAAGGTGACGATCTGATGCCTGGCATAATGGTTCATAGGGAGCTCCCTTCAGAGACTGGAAGACTCGAACCCCCTTACAAAGAGGCGGTCTAACTTCCGAGGAGGGACAGGTAATTAGGAGAGAAAGTTCTGAGGAGGAATTATCTACTCCCTTCAGTTTAAAGGCGAGACTCGAGGCTGAACGGTAGCCTTTCAGCACTGAAACCGAGACTCAAGGCTGAGCGGTAGCCTCTCACTGCTAAAATTGAGAGGAGCATTTCCTCCCGAAGGTTTACAAGGAACTCCCGCTATTGTTGGAATAGAGGCATCGAGGGTAGTGATACTCCTTCCACGTCACCAATCACAGAAAACAGACCACGTAGCCTGGTAGACTGACGCTGAAGAGAGTCTGAGGTGTCCTGCCATTCTTTCCGCAGCTCGTTGCAAAAATCCTCTCTGAGTGAGTAGATGCTGGACAGTCTCCAGGCATGAAGACAAAGCAAAGCTATGACTCTGTGGAAGATGTTGGCATGTGGTTGTTTGAGTAGTTTGTGTCGAGGAGGAAGTGCTTTCGTAAGCTCTGTCAAGAGCTGCAGAAGGTCCGGGGAACCACTTTGTGTGATGCCATAGCGGAGCTATTAATGTCATTGATAAGTTCTTGCTTATTCTGACTTTTTTTGAGGACTTTTCTCATCAGAAAGAATGGGGAAAATGCGTACACACTGATGTTTCTCATCAGAAAGAATGGGGAAAATGTGTACACAACGATGTTATCCCACCGATGTTGGAATACATCTTGCCAGAGAGTTTGTGGATCTGGAACTGGAGAGCAGTAGATTGGGTGCCTAAAATTCAGGGCTGTTGTGAACAGGTCCACAGTCTGGAAACCCCAGAAAGTCCGGACTTTACTGGCTACTAGGTAATTCAAAGACCACTCAGTGCCCACTATCTGAGTTGCTCTGCTCAGATCGTTAGCAAGTAGAGCAGACAGGGACACCAAGTTGTCTTCCGCCCATAGTGTCGCCAGGAACTGAAGGAACTGTTGAAGGGTAAGGAAGACGGCCCTCATATCCAAGAGATTTATATGCAGGTACTGTTCTGATTCGGACCAAAGGCTAGAGATGGTGTGGTGCAGCATATTAGCCCTCTCCCTTCTTTTGATGCATCCGGAAATAGCATCTGTTCCAGGGGAGGGACGAGAAGACCAACCCGTTTGCAAAAGTTCTCGGCTGCCACCCACCATCCAAAATCCGTCAGTACAGTACCTCTAACCATAGTTGAACCAGGGTGTCAGGGGAATCGCCTCCCTGATTCCACTGGGACTTGAGGCGCCACTGGAAGGATCATATCCTGAGGCAACCATTAGGTACTAGATGGCCTATGAGTTGCAACCAGCTCTGGGCTGGAAGCTCTTCTTGCCTGAGGAAGGGACCTGCTACCTTCCTCAACCTCTGAATTCTTTTGCCTGGTGGAAATGCTTTGTGCTGTATGGTGTCTATTATCATGCCTAGACTTTACTATGATCCCCAGATCTTGGCAAAGCCCTAGAAGCTGATCTCAGTGTTGAGGATGGGTAGACACTGAATCTGCTAGAATCAACCAGTAGTCCAGATATCTTAGGAGACGGATGCCGATTCTGTGAGCTCTAGATGACACTAGGGCAAACATTCTTGAAAACCTGAGGTTCCATGGAAAGACGAAACACCGTACCTTTGAAATGGTATTGCTTTTGGTCGAACATGATCCTTAGATACTTCCTTGAAGACGGATGGACTGGGATCCAGAAGTATGCGTCCTTGAGATCCAGTGTACACATGAAGTCCATTGGTCTTGTTGCTAGTCTGTCCGTGTCCGTAGTTTCCATTCTGAACGAAGTTTGTCTGACAAACTTGTTCATGGCCGAGAGATCGATGACTGGTCTCCAGCCTCCAGACTCCTTTTTCATAAAAAAGAGTCGGCTGAAGAAGCCTGTAAACCGTCGAGGACCTCTTGGAGAGCACCCTCTCCAATATGGTCTGAACTTCGGCCCAAAAGGACCAACTCCTTCGGGGATCCTATCGCGTAGATGCTTGCTGGGATTGGATTGAGTGAATGAGATGCGATACCCTGAACGAATCACCTTAACCGTCCAGGGCTCAGCCCCGTTCTGCAGCCAACTTTGCCAGCGGTTTTGCAGGCATCCCCCCACAGGTGGACAGGTGGGAGGATTCCCGTCCTAGCGGGAGCAGCTTCGTCCAGCTCTCTGTTACCTCTCCCTCCACGGAAGGACCTTAACCCTTTCCGGTTGTCCTGAAAGGGCTTCTTAGACACCATCTGTTGTTGTTGTTTTGGAACCATAGTCCTATTCGTCAGCAGTTGGGTGGAAGTTGTTTCTTTTGTAGGGGAGGTTGGTAGTATACCGTGATGTCAAATCCTTATGGAGGAGGGATTCCTGGTTTGACTTTCTCCGCCTCTCCGCCACCCACTTGACTTCTTCCGGGTCGAATAGTAAACTCCCCTCTAAAGAGAAGTTTCTCATCCTGTAAACCTCAGCTTGCGGGAGCTGTTAATGGAAACTTTCAATGATCGAGTCCCGTCTTTTCAGGATAGTATTCGCCTTTAGGTTAATAACCTGGTGAGAGAGGAATTTGATTGTCCTGGTGCCAGATAAAATAAAGGTCTCTATCGATGTCTTGGTGGACTCACGTACACAGCCATAAGTCCTCATCAAGTGTCTCACTGATCCCTATCAGAGATCCAGCCACAAATTAGCCTGCATAGCATACTTCGCAACCTTCTCCTCGTTGATGATTTCTGAAGCTGAGTAAGTGGCTGAGAGTCCCAACAATTTCTCAAAGGGAACCTTTCTTGTATGTGCCTCTATAGAGTGGTCTAGAGGTAATACCAGAAGATGCTCACTCATAACTTCATAATATCTCCGTTGCTGCACAAATAGCAGCAAGAGGAGCTTAGAGGAGGAGCCTGTTTGGAGGGAGCTAGTGGAGCTTGTAGCTTGAGACACTGCCTTCCTCCTGGCACTCTTCACCCCCTTCGACCAGGGCATAGCTGCATTGGCCCTCAGGGGTCTCTGGGTGCCCTAGACATGGTCTAGGACCTTGTCTTTTCTACTTTGAGGGGCTATCGATGGATTTGACAGCAGATTGATGGAGCTAATGTAGGCCAAGACCTGCCAGAAGGTGTGTTCTTACTCTCTCTACTCCGTTTCCATTAGCTCAGGGCTAGCAGCTTTAGGCAATAGATTGTCTTCAAATTTGTATTGTTCTTTCATCTCCAAGCTCTCACCCATAGGTGCCTGGGGTGAGTTGTAGTCGTCAAGGTAGGCCGTTGGCAGGGCGTCTTTTGCTGACGTCCTTGTTCGAGAGACTTGACCTCTCTTGCTGAGGTGCAGAAACTCTCGCTGAGGAATTAGGAATAGTAGACGAGTCCTTCGGTTCCCTGCAAGAGGGCAGGTATTCATCCAAAAGAGAAGGCTTTGTGGTCACATCTTTCCTGAGGGGTCGTTGTTCCTCTCCGGAGGGAGGAATGACGTCAGGCTGAGATGGAGGGCGAGACGCTTAACGGTACCACCTAAATAGGCATGAAACGGAAAGAGTCTGACAGGGAGAACACCCTGTCTTCCCAAGAGGGAGACGGTCTAATCCTTTTCCGTTTCCCCTTTGGTTTTACTGGTGCCACACGTACCTGTAAGGAGCTCCTAGACTTATCTGCAACTTTTTAAACACAAGACTTATCCGGTAGTTATATATATAGCTTACATCGCTGACGTCAACGGCAGAAAATTCGAAACTCTCGCCAACCGCCAGTTGAATAGCCAGGTGTACCACCCCTGCACCCTAGCGAGGTACCTGGGAACCATTCCAGTGACCCTCATATATTCCCTGCTGTCGCTAGCGGCGACACGTGAATTCTACTCCGTCATTACTGATCGTTTTTTTGGTGAAGTACAAATCTTTGGTTATTGACTCCCGCTTGTTTTTGATCTCGCTTTGGATATTTCTTGATTTTGTTTGGATTAGATGAATTTTGACCTTTGCTTTTCTGAATTCTCTTAAATTTTTCAAAATGGCCACCTCCCCCCCCTATTACTTTTAGGTTATGTGTGACTAGTGGGTGTAAGACCCGTATGGCTAAGGCCTCTCTTGACCCCCATTCTCTCTGTGTTGCATGTAGGGGTAAAGAGTGTGATTTAGGTGATCGCTGTGACGAATGTGTTTTGCTGTCAGAGCATGAATGGATTGATTTTGATAAATACAGACGTAAACTTGAAAGGGATAGATTGAGGCGTAGTTCTTCTCGCTCTTCTAGAGATATTTCCTCCTCCCATGTCATTAATCCTATTCCTTCACCTGTAGTGGTAGATCCTGATCCCACTATTGCAATTGCTAATGAACCTTCACTAAAAGATATGTTAATGGCGATTCAAGCTCTTGGCGCTAAAGTTGAATCTTTGGCTGCGGACAGGACACAGTTGATGTCCGATGTACGTCTTTTGAAAGGTGAAGGTTCAAGTGCAAGTGCAGTGAAGTTAAGTGCAGTGGAGGGTGCGCCTGCTCGTGTCTGTCGTCCTCCTAGTCCTAGACCTCTTCCAAGCTCCCCAACCCCTGGGAGAAGGAATGTCGAAAGGCGAAAGGAGACAAGAGGCTTTATCAAACGAGCAGTCGTCCCCGCGAACATACCTGTGGGCCCTCCCAGGACGTTCGCCCTCACCATCGGAAAGGTGAGGTTAAGTGTTTTTCGTCGTCTTCGGATGACCCCTTGCCTAAAAGAGGCTGGAAGCTCGCTTCCAGGCCTCTTAAGAGGTCCTATGATTCGGCCTATCGACGTCCTGCTAGTTCCAAGCCTGGATGCAGTCATTGGGATTCTCCAGAGCCTTTTGAAAGCCCCCCGATCAAACGTCCTTTTAAGACTCTGGACGTTTCCAAGGATCCTTCTCTGCACCCAGGACCAGGCTTTACCTCATTCCAAGCTCCCAAGCAGCCTTCAGAATGGATTTTGCCTTCTAGGCGCTCTATTCCGTTTAGCGGTGAGGAGAACGTTATGACCTCATCGCCGTTTTCACAACGTTCGGATCCTGACATTGTTTTTCTTCAAGACATGCAAAGCAGGTTCTCTTCCTTTATGCGACATTGTTTTTCTTCAAGACATGCAAAGCAGGTTCTCTTCCTTTATGCAATGATACCAGCGCAGCAACAAATCTCATATCAGCGATCGTGATCGGAGAAGTGAGCCAGGACGTGTTTCCGAGCGGCCTCGTAATCGAGGATCGGAGCTTCCTGCTAGCCTATACAAACGACCTTTAGGAAGCGACCGTGATCGTTCTCCTAAGTCCGCAGTCCACAGTTCTTTTATTGAACGTGATCGAGACTGTGTGCCTGTGCGTTCTTCTAAGAAAGACGTCGGACGTCCTGTTAAACAGGTTTTTGATCGCCCTTCGACTCAGGCTCCTGAACTTCCTACTGAACAGGCTGCCGATCCTCCTCAGGTTCAGACTGCCGAACGTCCTTGCAAACAGGCTGCCGAACGTCCTTTTAAACAGGCTGCCAAACGTCCTATCATTCAGGAAGTTTCCCTCTCCGCCAATTATTTTAGTGAGCGTCCTTCAGGTCGCATTTCCGGGATGGTTACAGTCGAACGAGTCGCTGAACAATGAGCGATTCGTAGTACCGATTGCTTGCCAGTAGTTGATAGCAAGCGTGTTTCTGAATATGATCTTGAACGTCCTTTCCCTGGTCATATTTCGGATGTTAGTTTGGATTACGAGGAGGAGCCTTATCCTTTTCAAGACATCGATGCGGTTCATGTACAGGAACTTCTCGTCTCTGATCGGGCTGATCGCGAGCGTTCGGTTGAGCCGCACGCGACTCTGCCGCCTGTTACTGTTCGCAATGAGCCTATTTCTATTGCGGTTGGCACTCAGGTTTTTTCTGATATTGATACCGCTCTTAACCCTACTGCTCCCGGAGGAACGTCGCTGGAGAAGGAAGTAAAAGCCCAGCTTTCTCCTTTGGAGTTTGATGACTTTTCAGAAGACGAGGACTCTGTTTCTTTCCGTCATTCGGCTGATCTTAAAAAACTTATGAGAGTTTTTACAGAAGAGTTTTCGGACTTTTTTGTGCCTATAGCTCCGCGCTCTCCTCCGTCTGAGTTTACTCTAGGCAAAGCCTCTAAGAAAGCCCGTTTTACTAAGATGGTTCTGTCACGTTCGTCCGAGAGAGCTCTTAAATTAATGGGTGACTGGTTACGGTCTAAGAAGGCCTTAGGAAAGACGTCTTTTTCCTTTCCTCCAGCTAAACTGGCTTCAAGGTTGAGCATCTGGTACGAGACGGGAGAAGTTCTCGGCTTGGGGATTCCTGCCTCTGCCCAGGGAGATTTCTCAATCCTCGTAGACGCTCCTCGTCAGTCGGCCATGAGGAAGACCAAAATTTTTTGGTCTACTTCAGAAATGGACCACCTTCTCAAAGGAATTTTTCGGGCCTTTGGAGTTTTTAACTTCCTAGACTGGACGCTGGGGGCCTTGGGTAAAAAAGTTGAGGCTTTTAAAGAGGGGGATACCTCTGCCCTGGTCCATTTGATGTCGTGCATGGACATGGCCTTGAGGGATGGCGCTAATGAACTTGTAGCTCTTTTTTCCGCAGGCATCCTTAACCTGTTAACCGTCCCTCTCCCTGACCGTTTTCGCTTTGTGAGCGTCACCCCCTATCCAGCGGATTGGTGCTTAAGCTTAGACCATGCGGTCTCATCTTCTTGATGCATTTTTTTTTTTATTATTCATTTCTTATGAACTTGTTTACTTTTTTTTATTATTTTTTTTTTATTTCTTTTCTTATTTCTTTTTTTTATAAATATACTCATTTAGTTATTGTTGAAATAATGAAGAAATTAGGTAAAAAAAAAATGCATGATTTCTTATATTTTTGTATTATTCATTTCTTATGAACTTGTTTACTTTACTTTTATGATTTTTGTATTTATTTTCTTATTTTTTTGGCATAAATATTCAGTCATTGTTGAAATAATGAACAAATTACGTAGAAAATATCTGAGGAAATAAAGAAAATTGCAAATAAACATTTTTATTTTAATCATGAACAAAACATATTTATTATTTTGTATTCCTATTCTATCTATATACCATGTCACTTTCCCCCAATTATGGGAGGTAGCCGACATCAAGGAAGAGAAAAGAAAAAAAAAACACAAAGGGGGACATTCATCTCTTTGCTCCTCTCATATTCCAGTTCTATTTATTCCTGTGTGTGCCATTCTTTGAAACATGGTGCTGCACACAAACCAACATCACATTCTTTACACCAGTAGGATGTTTCCTTCCTTTTGCCATTTTTCCTGCAAAGAGCACATTTCCTTAGTGGTTTTTGCTTTTTTTTCGGTAGGAGGGCAATATTCAGGGAAATGTCTTTCAAATAAGCGTGAAGGCTTTGCAACAAGTCTTGTTGGTCTTCTTATTGCATCCTTATTTCTTCTTGCATATGTAGACACCATTCTTTCAGCTAGCCTCAGTATAAACTCCCGTCTTGGAAACTTTCCACCAAGTATTTTGTACGTAATGAAAGCATTTAGGAGACACATGTCTAGCATGTGCCGAAATACCTTCTTGTAATACTTTTTCAGCCTGTTTCTTGCTGTTGAAAAATGTACCATAAGATTATCTGATAAATCAACACCACCCATATTGTTATTATAGTCCTCAATTGCTTTTGGCTTAGACTTTTCATGTCCTCTCCTAGATTTTACAATTTTCATGGAATCATCGTGCAGAGTACTCAGAACACATACGTCTTTCTTGTCTTTCCATTTCAACACCATTGATTTGTTTCGGAATGCTGCTACGGTTTCACCTTTTTTTAGTTTAGCATTTTTTATAAATGCTGGCACATCTTTTCTCGTGAGTCTCAGAGTACCAACAGTTTCAGTTTCATTGTCAACAAGCATATCTGCGAGTGTGGGACTAGTATAAAAATTGTCTGTATAAAGACAATATCCCTTTCCTAAAAGAGGATCCATAAGAGACATAACAACTCTAGATGTCACAGGAAGATTCTTGTATTTATCCAAAAATGTTGTGTTTTTACCTGAATAAATACAAAAGTTCCATATATAGCCAGTGCTACTTTCACAAAGTTCAAAAAACTTTATACCAAATCTTTTCCGCTTTGCTGGGATATATTGAACCCATGAGAGGTTCCCCTTCCATCTCATCAGAGACTCATCAATAGATATATTCTTTCTTGGAATATAATTTTCCCGAAACTTCTTCAAAATAAGGTCTGTGAATGGTTTTATTTTAGCTGTCTTTCTTCCAGGCCCATCTGTTATGGTTGCATTGTCTACTAAATGCAGGAATTTTTGCAGCAAATCAAATCTGCGACCACTCATCACTTTCCGATAAAAAGGAGTAGCAATACTTTCACGTGATGTGAAATACATTGAATTTTCTAACTTTGAATCAATGCCCTGCAAAATAAGTAGGCCTACAAACAGTTTCATTTCACACGCATCTGTATCATACCACCTATTTACTCTTGATTGTGAGGATAATCTATCTCCATTTTCATCTAGAAATTCCCCTGCATATCTGTTAGTTTCTGTCACGAGATAATCAATAACTTCTTCATCAAAAAATTTAGCAAAATATTCCATTGGATTTTCCTTATCTATGATGATGAACTTTACACCTCTATCTCCACGAAATTTGAATGGAAGCTTGCTCTTTCCTTTCCTCGTCCAGTCAGATGGCAAAACGTTTTCGTCATCACTCGATGAAAATTCATCTTCATTCTCACTAGAGCACGTGGAGCTATCACTCTCATCTTGAATTTCCTCTTCACCATCAGTACTTTCTTCTCCATCAGTACTTTCCTCAATCATAAATCGTATTTCCTCCTCTGATAGCGTAATTTTTTTACGAGCGCTCATCGTGAAGGGTAGCGGGGAGATGAGAAAAATACAGGAGACCCGTCTCAGCCGAACGCCAAATGGGTACTGAAGAAACAGTTCTACTAAACGTGGTATCGAGTGAACGCAGTTGCCAATGATTACCAGATTTGGCGAGGGTGTTGCCAGACGATGTTCCTTTCGTTTTCTATACATATGAGCGTGATATGCCGTCGAAGACACCTTGAAAATATCTTCTAAAGTGGTGGACGTCATATGCCGTCAAGTGCGGTTGCGCAAAGAAAATGGAGGACGACATATGACGTCGGAGACGGTTAACAGGTTAAGAAAAGAGATCAACTTTGCTCTTTTCTTTCGGCGGGGGTGACTCCCTTCCAGAAGTCCGAACTCTTATATGCTCCTCTTTCTCCTTTACTGTTTCCGCAAGAACTTATCAGGGAGATCTCTGCAGCTTTAGCTCAGAATGCCACTCAGGATCTTGTCTCCAAGTCCGCTAGAAAGGCTTTGCCTTCCTCTTTTATCAGCCGCAAGTCTAAGAAAGATACTTTTCCCAAGTTTTCCCAGCCCTTTCGAGGAAGATCTTCTAGTAGGGGTAGCTCCAGACCTGATGCTAGAAGGAGTAAGAGAAGAGGTTTCAGGGCAGGGCGAAGCAGAGTCTGACTGCTTTCGCCTTCAGGCAGTGGGTGCCAGGCTACTCAAATTCTGGCAAGCGTGGGAGAAGAGAGGGGCAGACCTATGGTCTATTCAGATCTTGAGGGAGGGTTACAAGATCCCCTTTCTAGGGAGCCCTCCCCTGGTCTCAGTGCCCGTGGATCCCTCTCCCAGATACAGAGAGGAGGCAAAGAGGCAAGCTCTTTCGAACCAAGTGTCTCTTATGTTAGAGAAGGGGGCCATAGAGAAGGTTCAGGATATCCGTTCACCTGGTTTCTACAATCGGCTATTCCTGGTACACAAGAACTCGGGGGGATGGCGTCCAGTTCTGGACGTGAGTGCGCTGAACAGGTTCATCATCAAAACGAAGTTCACCATGGAGACTTCGAAGTCAGTGTTAGCAGCAGTAAGGAGGGACGACTGGATGGTCTCAGATCTTTACGAAGCTCATGCTGAATGTAGCAAAGATCTTACATTCAAGGGGCATAAGAGCCTCCCTGTATCTCGACGACTGGCTTCTCAGAGCGCACTCTTACGATCACTGCCTGAAGGATCTTCAGACAACCTTGGACCTTGCGGAAGAACTAGGTCTCCTTGTAAACAAGGAAAAGTCTCTCTTGGTTCCATCTCAAGAGATTTTATATTTGGGGATGACGATACGAAGTCAGATTTTTCGGGCTTTTCCATCTCCCTCAAGGATAGAGCAAGCCAAGTTGAAACTGAGATCGTTTCAAAGCAAGGAAATAGATGAGTCTGATAGGAACCCTCTCCTCCTTGGAGCAGTTCGTCCCACTGGGAAGGCTGAATCTTCGTCCTCTCCAGTTCCATCTCAACAGCCATTGGGACAAGGAGAGGGACTTAGAATCGATGTCCATTCCTATCAAGAACTCCATTAAAGTCTGCCTTCAGTTGTGGGAGGAATCAGACAAGTTCCAGGAGGGTCTCGACTTGTCAATGAAAAGCCCAGATCTTGTGTTATACTCCGACGCCTCGGACACAGGATGGGGAGCAACCCTAGACAAATTAGAAGTCTCGGGTCTTTGGACAGAACCCCAGAAATCCTTGCATATCAACCACAAGGAGTTATTGGCAGTTCTTTTAGCCATCAGAAGTTTCGAGGCTTTAGTCACCAACAAAGTAGTTCAGGTCAATGCGGACAACACGACAGCATTGGCGTACATCTCAAAACAAGGGGGAACGCACTCGATATCTCTGTACGAGACGTCAAAGAATCTCCTGATGTGGGCAAGAGAGAGAAACGTTATTCTTCTCACGCGTTTCATTCAAGGGGAGAAAAACGTTATGGCAGACAGTCTCAGCAGATGGAATCAGATCCTTCCAACAGAGTGGACCCTCAACCTTCAGGTGTGCAAGAGCCTGTGGCGTCTTTGGGGTCGTCTTTGCATAGACCTCTTCGCAACCTCAAAGACGAAGAGGTTGGAGGCATATTGCTCCCCTGTTCCAGATCCAGAAGCAGTCCACATAGACGCTTTTCCATTGGACTGGTCCAATCTAGATCTCTATGCATTCCCTCCTTACAAGATCCTGTACAGAGAAATACAGAAATTTGTGACATCCAAAAGAACCAGGATGACCCTTGTGGCTCCCTATTGGCCGTCAAGAGAATGGTTCACAGAGGTACTGGAATGGGTGATAGACACCCCAAGAATTCTTCCTCTAAGAGCAGATCTTCTCAGACAACCCCACTTGGAAAGATTGCATCAAAATCTCCACGCTCTTCTGCTGACTGCCTTCAGACTATCGAGAGACTCGCTAGATCTAGAGGTTTTTCGAAGGAGGCAGCTCAGGCTATTGCGAGAGCAAGAAGGACTTCAACCATCAAGGTCTATCAATCTAAGTGGAAGGTTTTCAGAGAGTGGTGTAGAGTCAACTCTCTTTCCTCATCCAGTACCTCTGTAGCTCAAATTGCAGATTTCCTGCTTTATCTTTGAAGGAAGTGCAATTTCTCCTCCTCTACTATCAAAAGCTATAGGAGTATGTTAGCTACTGTGTTTAGGCATAGAAACCTTGACCTCTCTGGCAATAAGGATCTGCAAGAGCTTCTCAAGTCTTTCGAGACTTCAAAACGACGGAACCAAGATTCTCCAGCCTGGAATCTGGATATTGTTTTGAAGTATCTCATGAGCGACAGGTTTGAGCCGCTGGGTTCAACTACCTTGAAAGACCTCACTATGAAGACTTTATTTTTGGTCAGTCTTGCGACAGCAAAAAGAGTGAGCGAGATTCATGCGTTTAGCAAAAACGTTGGATTTCGTAATGGCAAAGCTGTCTGTTCCTTGCAGTTAGGCTTTCTTGCCAAAAACGAACGCCCTTCTCAACCTTGGCCCAAAGCATTCTAGATTCCAAATCTTGCGGATCTGGTTGGAGATGAGGTAGAAAGATAGAAAGAATCTTGTGCCCAGTTAGAGCTCTAAGATGCTACTTGGAGAGAACAAGAGATTTACGAGGCAAGTCTGAATCTTTGCGGTGTTCAGTAAAGAAGCCCTCTTTACAGATGTCTAAAAATGCCTTGTCTTATTTCGTCAGGCTTTTAATTAAGGAAGCTCATATTCATTGTAATGAATCAGACCTTGGACTTTTAAAGGTCAAGTCTCATGAGGTCAGAGCGGTGGCAACGTCGGCAGCATTCAGGCAGAACAGATCTCTACAAAGCATAATGGACACGACCTTCTGGAGGAGCAAATCCGTGTTCGCGTCGTATTATTTGAAAGGTGTTCAGACTTGTTATGAGGACTGTTTCACTCTGGATCCATTCGTAGCAGCGAGTGCAATAGTGGGTGAAGGATCCACCACTATGTTCCCATAATCCCAATAACCTTTTCTTCTCTTGGTACTTTTAATTGTTTTTATGGTTGTTTGTGGAGATTGTGTCAGTCTTCCACAATCATTGATTTTGTCAGGTGGTCATGTTTGTGCCTTGAGAGCACCCAGAATTGGTTACTGGAGGAGGTTCTGTCATGATGAGGTTTTGACACCGGTTTGACAGTCCCTTCGAGATCTTCAGCCCCCTGGGAGGATCGCTGGATCTCATAAGGCTAGCAGACATAATGAGGCAGAGTATCATTGAAGTCAGCTTCCTTATCAGGTACGAACCCTTAAGTTTTGTTTTAATTAACTCTTAAGTAGAATTCCAGATATGCTAGCTGTCTCTAACCCTCCACCAAAGGTGTTAATCAGCTATATACTGTATATAACTACCGGGTAAGTCTTGTGTTTAAAAATGATATTTTCATTAATAAAATAAATTTTTGAACATACTTACCCGGTAGTTATATATAATTTTAGTCCCACCCTCCTCCCCTCTAGAGACTAGAGGCATGGAATATATGAGGGTCACTGGAATGGTTCCCAGGTACCTCACTAGGGTGCAGGGGTGGTACACCTGGCTATCCAACTGGCGGTTGGCGCGAGTTTCGAATTTTCTGCCGTTGACGTCAGGGACGTAAGCTATATATATAACTAGCGGGTAAGTATGTTCAAAAATTTATTTTATTAATGAAAATATAATTTCTCTACCCGATTTTTTATCCAGGGTGAGAGAGGTCTGTACTTGGAAGCTGGTCCTACCAAAGTCGACTCTTTGGAACTCCTCCTACAGTCTGGTGGAGAAGAGAAGCCAAGAGAAGAATCCTTAGGGTGTCTTCCATGGACTGAGAATGGGGAAGGGCTCCCGTCACTGCTTGTCGAACTACACTAAATAGTGCGCTCAACCATGAGGTGTCCTTACCACATGTGGAGTTGGCAATAGGATCCCTTGGCTTACCAGAAGCCCTAGGTCCGGGAACCTGAAAAGAAGAGTTAGCTTCCTTACCTGGTCAGTGGGGCACCGGTTTAACCGCGGGAAGTTTTGCCGGGCGCTGATCCCTTGAAGCAGTGGTCTGATTCTTGGCCTCATTTGGTTGTTCACCCTGGGTCCACTCGTAATGAGAATTGTCACCACGTTGCTCACGTGGGGCAAGCTGATCTCCTGATGGGTGACGATCCCTTGGTGATAGGCGCTCGCAATCTTGCGAGGGGACTGAAGCAGTTGGTCTTGGAGACTGATACGAGGGCGAGTGACGAAGTGGCGAGTGGCGCCTTGGCAAAGGCCCAACAGGCAAGTTCCGAGAGCGAAACTTGTAAACTCTCAGAGAGAGACGCTGGCACTTAACAGGAAAGTGGAATCCCATGAACCCAAGGGGCTCGTTCGGGCAAGTGACTCACATGTCTGATGATCCCGCAGATTGTCATGCCTCGAGTGAAGGTCTCTCTCTGAGGCGAGAGATGATCACTCATCACCTGATGGGGAGGTGACAATAGCTCATCTAAAGATGAGTGACGAGATGGTGCTGAGTCACAAGTAGCTAACGTGTAGCAAACAGCTGGTGAGTAGTGAGCAGCTAGCAAACTATGCGCAGCTGTCAAAAGACTAACAGCTGGGGAATCATGCAAAGCTGTTGCATAGCAAACAGCTAATGAGTCACGTATAGCTGCCAAAAAGAGAGCAGCTGACGATTCACGCACAGGTGATGCATGGCAAGCAGTTGGCGAGTCACGTGTAGCTGACGACTGGCGAACAGCTGACGTGTGATGAGAACCCGAAGGCTCAGCGTGACGGGAGCCAGAAGGCTTAGCGTGATCAGAACCCGAGGGAACATCGTGATGAGAGCCCAGAGGCTTGGGGTTTTAGTTCTTTGCAGGCCTGAATAGGCATCTCCTTACTGCAGGGGTGGGAGAATTCCCCGGGCTGACGAGGAGTTAAAAATTCCTCCACCAGACAACCCCCGAAGGTGAACGTCTAGTAGGTTCCTCCGAAATGGGAGCTTGCTTGGTTTCTCCGAGGGATCTCACTCGCGGACGAGAGATGGTCACCGAAGGAAAAACCTGCCTCAGATTTTGCTCTCCCCCTGACAGAAGGGTCGACTCAGCGGGAAAGAGAGTGACATCATTGGCGTTAGCAACTAAAGGCAACAGCAAGTTGCACCCAACTGGGAAGGATCCACCTCCGAGGAAGTTGGTGTAAGCTTCTTCTTGGCACTCAGTTGAAGGAGCTCATCCAGAACCTCCTTTGATGGGTAACCAGCAAAACCCAGTGAGTGCCACATCTGGAAAAGATTAAAGAAACCGCAGGCACACTCTGGGAGAAGGGACGGAATCGTTTCTCCATAGAAAACAGTACCATCCCTTGATCCCCAAAGTTGACCCGTGGTTAAATGGCCTGTGCTGCTACTCGGCTGTTCCCCAGGGAAGATTGATAGAGAAGCAGCTTCAGGTGGGATTTTTTGCCTATGCCCAAACCTCTCCCACGGGGAAGCAGACCACTTCCAGCATTCGAAACAAATGTTGGCCGGTGGACAAAAGTGGTGCGGGTCCATCTCAAGGGCGGACATAAAGGTACTGCAGTAGCGGCCCTCAAGCCCTGGACATGTGCGCATGAGGTTGACAGAAGACCACACACACACACACACAATGAAAAGAACAAGATATTAAAGTGGAAATAGTAGATATTTAAAAATCAACAAATATCAAATGGCAAATTAAGGAGGGAGAGAGCGGCAACTTCCAAACTCTACCCGAGCCAAAAGCAAAGTGGGTGCTCAGCCCAGGTGTGTAATTGAGCGGGGTAGCTGGATACCCCCTACCCCTCACGATAACTAGCAGTTGAGGTAGTTATCCCATGCTAAAAGTCTTATGGTTTGTCTTTCAGCTACGCCGAAAGTAATATCCCCTATAAATAGCAAGGGTTTGTATAGAGTGACGGAACAATGAGAAATTAAGTACAAATTTTGCTATTCAATATGTGAAGCTCTTTGTTCCTGCTGGAAAGAGGTGATGTTGAAATGAACACATGAATTAATAGCTTCTTCTCTAAACAGCTGCCATTCTAATTTTTCATTCATTTTCATGCTGTAACCTTGGACATATTCTTCTCTTGATCAAGGTTTTCTTAAGGACACTGAAATGTTCTCCCAGGAACTTTAGGAAGAAATATTTCCCAGTATTATGCAAACAAAGGATCAGAGCTCCTAGATTTTATCCAAAAAAACTTTTTTTTCTATGTTGGGGTTTTGATTGAGACAGTTAAAGACTATATTGTGTCCCCAAGGAATATCTATACCAGATGGTATCAAGTAGCACGGTCCCTTATTTTGTATCCTTAAAAGATTCAGAACTGAAAAATCCCTCGTTCTGCTTCTTGAAAGGAACCAGAACCATTACCTCCCTTGTTCAGCCTCTTCCCATTTATCTTTCGGTGAAAGTATCCAGATTGACCCAGGACACCAGCCTGAGAAGGTTGGTATTGAAATTGTCCCCTGAGTGTTGGTAGATATAAGCCATTATCAGAGGAAGAAGGAAGGTAGGTTGGTAAAGCTAGAACTGAACCTTCTGAGCAAGTTGTCTCTTTTTATAATGCTAAAAATTTTGCTATTGGTACTCCTTGAGGATGACTTGACACCTCACTCGGGATCATTGCAGTCTTCTCATTTGCCCCTGCAGGAACAAAAAGGAAGTGTTCAGACTTTTTTCATTCTGGTTTGGTGAGCTTGCTTCTTTCAGATGCTGCTTTGATCAGTGTGTACGTAGCTATGTCAGTAGCCATCTTAGAGTTGAAAGTTGAGTCTGAAGCTTTTGGAACAGCTATGCCTCTCTGTACCCTATGGACGATACCCATATTCCTTTGGGCCCCTTTCCTTGAATTCTGAATTGGCTGCTCGGTAATTGTATAAGATTACCAGCTCCCTTAAGGTACTTTGTATGTATCTTGTCTCAGGTAACACATTTAACATGAAGAAAATAGGTAGAATGCAGGCTCTTTACCATTACCATTACACATTGGTCTGTCATCTGGTGCCCATAAGTTACATGACAGAGTGCCAATCTTGCAGACTATGTCTGCCAAGGGAGACCATGGTTCCGTTTATAAATAACATTGCTCTTGGTGTTCCTGGTTTGACTGCTGACTTCATCTCTATTAGGCTGAGCCCAACAGTTTCTACATCACTATGATTAGCTGCTAGGAGGTTGTTGTAGTCGCCTTCCTTGCTCCTTTATGGAACCAGAAACGATGATATGTCTAGGAAAAAATGACCATCCATTTTGGATTTGTTTCCTTCCCTACTAATGAGTGAATCTCCCAATTTTAAAGATACTCATAGGGACAACTAACAGATTTTAAAAGTAATTTGTGTTTCTAATAGTTATGCAAGCCTGAGGCTTTTAATTTAAATTTCTCACCCCAACCACCATTCTCAACCATAGGGCTAAGGAAAAAAGTAGATAATCTGTGACAGGCAGGCAGGGAGTAGTTCCCCATTGTACCACATGACATAGTTAACTACCTTGTTAATGATTCAGAGGCCATTTCTTTGTTGTTAAATTCTGTTTGAAATATACCCCTATTTTAAGACTCAGGGTTGTATAGTAGAAAATGTAGAAATTGCGCTTAAAATGTGTGTGTTACAAATGTCATGAAAGTTATTTTGTCCAAAGCTTTTTATTTGAAAAGTGAGTAATGCATGAATTTCTACAAATGTTATTGAAATTATTACCAATGCCAACAAAGTTTGGAGGAGATTATGTTTTAGCCCCTTATTATCTATTTGTTTGTAAGCAACTCCCAGGTCACAATTTTACTCATAGAGTAGTGAAACTTTCATGAATTAGTTGTTATGTTGAGATGTGGAAGTGATTCAATTTTGAAAGTTCTAGGTCAAAGGTCAAGGTCAAGTAAAAGGTCGACCGAAGTAAGCTGCTGTGGTGGAGGTCTGCACTCAGAGTGCTTCTCAAGTTATTTTTTAGATATTTTTTTTTCAGGTTTTAGTAAAGGAAATTTAACTTTAATTTTGATTTTAATGGGATAGTAAAGTGTTTGGTTAAGTAAGACGAGTATTTGGATAATCTTGTGTTGAATTACAGATTAATCAAGATATGGTTTTATAATCTTTTTTCTCTTCACAGGTCAACATTACTTTACTGCAAGCCTCAGTTGTTGAGGAAGTAATATCCTTCTCTGCTCTTGATAACATCAGAGATTTGACTTGTGTATCTCTTTTCTCTGTGTGCCTGGATAATGTCAGTTTGCAGTTTTATTCAGGCCACCAATCAAAAAAATCAGTCCAAATGTATATGAGAAATCCACATGATCCTGTGATGCAAAAGAAGGTAAGAATGAAATGAAATTTAATTATTAAACATATTCGTTTTATCTTTTTAGTTATAAATTAGGCTATATTTGACATTTTGTTTGTTTCTACAATTTTTTTATCTTCTAAGTTTTGTTGTGCTTTTCCTGTTTAGTTCACAATCTCCAACTTAAATTGGTAGATATGGTGGTCTTTGCAGAGTAAATCAAAAGCAAGGCACACGGTAGACATCCTAGCAGAGCCTGTATATGTTGAAACATCAGAACGACAACAAGAGGAGAACATGGTATCGGTAGATGTGAACAAAATGCACGTGCAGCTGCGACGGTTGAAGAATGAAAGTGTCCTTTTGAAAGATGCCAGTATAACGGCAGTACCAAACCATAGATCCAAGGTATGATATGTTCTTTTCAAGGTATGATATTTTCTTCTCACTTACAGTACTGTCTATTTATGATTACACACACACACACTCTCTCTCTCTCTCTCTCTCTCTCTCTCTCTCTCTCTCTCTCTCTCTCTCTCTCTCTCTCTCTCTCTCTTTGTATTAAAGTTCTTTACATAGACACACTTTACTTATCATTACATATTTGTATGTGGAGTAAGCAGTTCACTGAAATTGTCATTACTGTAGTACTGTAAGATTAGTTCTGTATGTATTTGATTGATTTACATGTTAAATTTCCAGTTGGTCTGACACTAAATACAAACTCTTTGCTATTTATAGGAATTGTCTTTCGGCAAAGCTGGAAAACTAGCCTTAAAGACTTTCAAGCAGAGTGGAACTATGTCTAACTTGCTTTTTCTTTTGGCTTTGCCAAGAATGGACATCTCCTTTCTCTGCCTTCCTAACACTTGCCATTATATTGATATTTTTTTCATTTTCTCTTCAGGTGGGTGTGTTTTCCCCTTCCTAGCATCTATCATGCGGACTTGCCCAGGGACTGAAGGACGCTCCAGTGGTAGCTTTATGTGCTCTTCCGAGGATGGTGCTGTGATCAGGATAACACCTGTGAGTAGCGCCGGAAGTAGTCTTCCTCCCAGTGGGAGAGATTTGGATGCCGGCACAAGGAGAAGTCCAGGAGAGATTCCTCGCCTTTGGGGTCCTTCTCAAGGTCGAAGAAACCTTGGAGCTCTTCCTTGACCCCTCGATCTCTTCCCGAAGCTCTTGTTTGCTCGGTCTCTTCCGAGGATTGGTCGAGTAGGAGTGTTGACCAGCTAACACTAGACCAACCCCAGGGTTCCAGGTATGAAGCTGCTTCCCCCAGAGAAGCAACTTTACCCACCCCGGGTGAGTCCTTTTCTTTGTCTGAAATTTTACAGATTTGGCTGTTGCTGGAGGTTGCAAACCTGCCTCTGAAGGACATGTTAATAGAGGTTCTTCAGCACGGGGGTTGTCAGAGGAGACCTACTTTGGTGTCCTCCGATGTTGAAGTTCTTTTGCCCACGAGTGTTGTAGTCGACTCCCTTGCTGTCTGCGAGGCCCATTTTTCGCTCTCTCCTGTTCCTGCTAGACTCGCGCAGTGTGACTCTCCTTCCGAGGATTGCCACCAACGAGACCGCTCACTACCCCAACACCAACCTGCTGCTGACAATGAAAGCTCTTGCCACCACAGGCTCTACTCGTGTTATAGGTACCGCAGTCCCCTTCGCCCATCCAGACGTTCACCCACGCCTGACATCACGAAACAGCACTCTACCTCAAGGGATACACGATCGTCTCACGACTCTCCTGCTCGTGATCGTCACACTCCAGCTCGTGATCGTCACACACCAGCTCGTGATCGTCACTCATCTTCTCTTGATCGTCATGCGCCAGCTCGTGATCGTCACTCTCCTGATCGCCGTTCGCCAGCTCGTGATCGTCACTCGCGTGCTCGTCGTTCACCAGCCCTTGGACGTTCTATTACAGTGTGCTTTTCCCTGGTGTGCAATCACTCGTCACCTCGTGATCATTACACCTCAGTGCATCGTTCGCCAGCCTGCTGTTCACCTGCTAGACGGTCTCCTACCAGACGTTCCCCAACTCATCAGTTCGCTGATCTTCAACTGGCTGGTCGCCAACTTGCAGTTCGCCAGCTCGCCGATCGCCAGCACTGCGATATCTAGCTCGTCAATCACCAGCGCGCTGCTCCCTGCTTGCCAAAGCGTCGCCCTCCAACTTGCCGATGCACCTGCTAGCCAATCGCCAGCTTGTGATTGTCAATTCTAGTTCATCGGACTCCTTCCCACTAGTCTCCTAAGCGTGATCGTTACTTGCCAGTGTGCTATTGCAAATTTACTTTTGAGAAACACATTAGGTCTGTGTCTTCTTCAATTGCACAAAAAATTGGCTTATTGAAAGTCTTACAAAATTTTCAGTGATCAATCTATTCTGAAGAAGTGTTTTAATTCTTTCATTCTACCTTATTTTGAGTATTGTTCTCCTGTCTGTTCTTCAGGTGCTGATTCTCCTCTTAATTTGTTGGACAGAAAATTACGGTCTATTAAATTTCTCATTCCTGATCTAGATATTAATCTCTGGCACTGTCGTTCAATTAGTTCGTTATGCATGCTGCATAAGATTTTTCTTAATTTTGATCATCCCTTACATTCAGATCTTCCTGTACAGTTCCATCCTGTTCATAATACCAGGCATGCAGTTAATTTTAATATTCAGGCCTTCTCCATCAGTTTTAATCCAGCTGTGACCAAGTTGTTGAATGATCTTCCTAGTCAGGTGGTTGAATTGGTAGAACTTCAAAAGTTCAAACTTGCAGCAAATGTTTTTATGTTGAACAGGCTGACATAAGTCTTTTTATAGTTTATATGTGAAATATCTGTTATTTATGTTGTTACTGTAATTGAAATATTTTATTTTAATTGTTCATTATTTCTCATATTGTTTATTTATTTCCTCATTTCCTTTCCTCACTGGGTTATTTTTCCATGGTGGAGCCCTTTGGCTTATAGCATCTTGCTTTTCTAACTATGTTTGTAGCTTAGCTAATAATGATAATAATAATAATAATAATAATAATGATAATGATAATGATAATGATAATGATAATGATAGTAATAGCGTAGTTCCTCATGTTCCTTCGGGAAGAAAGGCTTCATTCGGTCTTGGCGGTAAAAGGCTATTGCTCAGTCTTGAGCATCGCCTTTATACTGAAAGGAGTTGATATTTCCTCTTTGTTGGAGTTGTCTCTCCTCATATGAAGTTATGAGATTAATTGCCACCGGTTGGAAGTTAGACCTCCTTCTTGGAATGGGGTTTGTGTCCTTTGGTCTCTGATGGGTGCTTCTTATGAACCATTATGCCAGGCAACAGATCACTATCACTTTGAAGTGGTATTTCTGCTCGCTTTGGCTTCCGTCAAAAGTTGGTGAACTGTATGGTCTTTCTTACGACGTCACCCGTTCAAGAGGATGGGGGGAAGTAACACTCGGCTTCTTCCCTGATTTTATTGTAAGTCTCAAAATCTTGGAGAAGTGGATCCTAGAATCGGGCCCTTCCAGATTGGAAGTCCTTGTTCTGTAACTGAGGAGTTTGAAGTATTACCTGAAATGCACAGCAGCAGCTCGCCCCCGAGTGTCAACACTCTTCATCAGCATGGAGAAGGTCAAGAGGAGGATCACGAAGAACACCATTTCAGCTTGGATTCGCAGGGTCATAGACCGTGCATTAAATCCCAACCCCCCTCCTGCTCATCGACCTAGAGCTCATGATGTTAGGGGCATCAGTATGTCCTTAACTTTTAAGATAAACTACTCTGTGACGCAGGTACTGCAAGCGGGTGTGTGGAAGCATCAGACAACCTTCTCCACCCAATACCTGCAAGACGTACCCCAGAGGAACATGGGAGAAGTTCTCCATTGGTCCTGTGGTGGCTGCCCAACAAGTGGTTTGATATGCCTCAGGCTCCTGGATGGACAAGTAGCAGATAGTTGAGGGCATAGGTTACCTGGGACTAGTCTGGGATGAATGTGAAAGAAGGATTGGCTCTTTTTTTTTTTTTTTCATCATCTCCTCTCTTGGGGAACAGCACTCATGGGTCTTCTGCAAGCTGACTTTATCTATCTGCTGTTAATAACCATTTCCCTTGTATAACTAAGTACTGTATAGAAATAATAGTTGTTACGTCCCCATACCCCTTACGAGGTGGGTATTGGGTAACATCTATGTTTGATACTAAAGATTCTTATTGATCTCGGAGCAATTTTACCTAGACAGTCATATTGCTAGTATCACAAGAAACTGGCTGCTCAGGCCGCTATCCGTACATTGCCCAAAAGTTTTAGCGAGGTATCAAGGTTTCTCTCAGTTACATGCCAAGCCTGTATGAGAAAATTCTGAGTCAAATGCCAAGCTTGTTGGTTTGGACTTCCACCCTCCTAATGGGTGAGTCATCCCTATAAATAGCAAAGAGTTTGTGTATAGTGTTAGAACAAATGACAAATTTAGAAGTAATTTGTATTATCCTATCGATACAAACCTGTAGCTATTTATACAAATTGTCCCGCCATCACCTGTTCCCTTAGAAAGTCCTGCATGCAATAAAAATGAGTTAGACACTGGTGTGTGACTGGGAGAGGTAGCCAGTAACCCCCGCTACCCCTCACTACTTCTCCACTAACTATTGGGTCGGTAATTGCACCCTGCTTAAGAGTCTTTATGGCTAGTCTTCCAGCTTAGCCAAAAGACAATCCCTATAAATAGCTACAGGTTTGTATAATTAGGAAAAATACATGTCATAGTACTTCCAAATTTGTCAAGCTATACTTGTGAATGGAATTTTAAATTGTTTGTCTCATTGTAAATCCATCACCTTAACATAGCTTGTTTGTGCTTTGTACTCAAATCACACTGGGTCTATGTTAAAGTATGGTTTTGTATTGAAGAATACATTTATAAAGTTTATTTTTCTCCTTAAGGTACTTTTTACATTTAAACGATGTCCAAGAGGTGGAGGGGATGATGGAGAGGGAAGTGGTGCAGCTGGGACCCCAGTTATGGAAGATGATCGAATGGGTTTTATTATGTTTGAAGCTGGTTTGGAAAATGTTGCACTCAGGTGAGTTTTGTTTATTTCACTAAGAAAGGAAAGATAACAATTTCATCATAAAAAAGATGATTACTAATTGTTTCTGTTTGTATTCTCTTACTTTCTGATAATTGTTTATCTATGAAATATAATAAGAAATATAGTACAAATTCGGTTTATCAAATTAGTATATTCGTGTGAAATAGGAGAAACCAATGTACAGTTAAACACAGGTATTCCTAGTACACCTTGCATCTCTCTAAAGTTGCTGTTTGGTTACTTGGTTTGCAATAATGGTGTAACATGGTGCATTTTTTTCAAAGCAAGATGTTTTAGGAATTCTTGTGTTTAAATCTACTTTAATCCCCATGTAAATGAAAGATATGATGATTGGGTGGTTATGGAAAGGTAGTAAAAGAACATAGTCCCTGAATCATATTTTCTGTGCCACAGTCAGAAAGTGCTGTGACGGACCCATGAGTTGGAGGAAGCCAGTGAGTCTAAGATGACAGATGTGTGATGAAAAATTTGATCTAAAAAGACAAACATCACATCTTCTCTGAGAATTAGAGTGCATAACAATCTATGATGGATGCAACCCCTTTAGCCTCTGGTTCCTTTTTTTGGGTAAGGTGCGCCTGAATTGTCAAAGGAACTCCATGGGAAGATTGTTGTAAGAATCCCAAGGATTAAAGGAAACAGGTTGTCAAGAGTATGACTGTACCTTGTTTAAAAGTTAAACAATATATGTATCAACGCCTTAAAAAATATTCAAATTTCGATGGCCATGATAGATGAGTAGGGTGAATAGCCAAAGAAATAGCTTATGAAAAAAAATTCTTAGGTTCGAAGATAATAAGGATGACCTTGTTAGCACTAATGGTAGGAAAGAAATAGTTGTCTTCTTGATGTGGTGGCCCAAAGTCAAGTATTACTTTATTGAGGTAGATGTTGCATGAAGCAAAGATATCATGCACAAGCAAAGAGAATAAATCTTGAATCTCATGATAATTTAAGAATGGGAGCAATTTGGAAGGTGATGAGAAACCGATAATTTATCCTACAAGAATAATATCAAAGTTTTGTAGTAGAAAGAAGTAAAACACAGTAGAGGGTTTTTTTGGTTGCTTGAATCAAATAAAAACTTGAAAAGTTTGATGAGATTTCAGTCCCAGAAGTGATTTTGGTTGAAAAGGCTTTGCTCTTGTAAATCTGCTTTAGTGCAAGTGTATTAATGATCAATGCATAAATTGAAGTTGCTAAATCCAAGCAACACATGGTTTCCCTATGGTTGGTTTAAAAAGATCAGCAATCCAATTCCAGTAGTTATAGAAAAGACCATGAATTGACAAGATCTTTAAATGAATATCGACTTCATATTTTCTGAAGAAAATCAGACCAACTGTCATGAAGACAGGAAATTTTTACCTTTTTTTGCCTTAGACTTAATGAATATCTGTACTAAAACTCAAATGTTGTTAAGGGGTCTTAATTTAAAGTTATCAGGCTGCCATTGAAATGGGGGATATAGTAAAAGCAATCAAGGATCGAAGACTAGGAAAAAATATTGCGTGCTCTGACAGAACAGTCTGGTCCACATAAATTTCATCTCAAGTTCTTACCCCATAAGGCAAATTTAGTACTGTACTGTATTCTAATAAATTAATTTTCAAGTGCAAGAACAGGGAAAAAATTTTCACTTGAAAGGAAAATCTGAATTTAAAGATGAAAAACTTCCAAGTAAGTTGAAATGGCATATGAAACATTAAAGTATCTAACCAGTCATCCAAATGCTACTCAGCTGTTACCTTATGTAGGGTAATTCAAACAGAGGAGGAAAATGATTGACAGAAACCTGTAGAGCTGTGACTAAACAAAACTGTTAGGAGGGAGCATGACATATGTTGAATGAATTGTAATTGAAGTTTTAGTTTAAATCTTTGGGATAAGGATCATTTAGCCAATTTCCCATGAGGAAAGCCATTAGTTAATTCCTAATTACTAATGCTCAGGGAAGGGAGTCTTGACACTTGTGGATTGCAGGGGGAAAACTCTCCTTTATGCTCAAGCAACATGAGATCAGAATATCCATATTCATGTTCCTGAGAAAAAGTGCTTTTGACAAAGGACAAACCTATTTCTAGGGATGTGCTGTGTGGTCTCCAAGGACTCATCAGTAAAAGGTTAGAACAGGGAATCCAATACAACATAAATGCCAAAGAAATATTTTCTCCCTTTCTCTAGGACCAGTGTATTAACATGCAATGTAATGACTCAGTTTGTATAAGGGAGACCTTCGAGTTCAGGTGCTATTGAACTCGACACAGCACCTCCAGTGGTGAAATAGTCTGACTATCAATGACGTATCATCATCGAGAACCGTCAATACAGCTGAAGACAATGCTACCTGTGCACCAACTTGCACCAAATCATATCACGTGTCTCTAGTGAAGTGAGGAATCTTCGTCTATGGTAAAACTAAATAACAGGAATCAAGTTATAATTAGTTACCAACTATTCTTAATGATAGCATTAATATAATAAGGGATAATTTTATGTTCAATTTCACCTTCAACAGTTTTGATTCGTATGGTATAATTAGCCTACTCTCCCCAGCTTTCTTGACAGCCTGATGTTTAGTTTTTTGTATCACATTTTCCATTGTTATAATCTTATAACTCCTATTTTCTTAATAATTTTAGGCTATGAGTGTATTACAAAGACCATCTAATTGTCCATAAATGTGTGATAAAGTTAGTGAAAAGGATACAAAGACTTCAGATAAGGGAAGCGTTTAACATGAACAGATACCACTCATGTTACAAGTCTCGTGTTGCAGGAGACCTTTTAGTTGTGAAGAGAGATTAATATAAAACACTAAAAAAAGTAAAATAAGTATATTTTTACTGGTTATAATTGTTTTGACACCAGCATGAGTATATTATAACTTTAAATTAATAACTCTTTGCAGTATGAGTAGAATTTGGATAGGGAGGGATGGGATTTAAGCAATTTTCCCATTACTTTTTACAATTGATTAGTGATGCTTTAGATATTGCCTTATTTGCTTAAGATTTCTTGTTGTATGTTTATTTTAATCAACAGGGCTGTAAAACGGAAAGGATTTGGTCAGCAAGGAGAAGGAACAACCAGTGGTCCAGCACCTTCAGCCGGGAGTGGGGCAGTTCCAAGTAATAGCTCAGCTCCAGGCACAGCAACTGTTGATCCTACAAAGGTGGTGCCTGAAACTCGAAGAGATCACTCAGAGCGAGTGTGTTCTGCTTCCGTTTCACAAGTTTCTAATATGTCTAGTCACTCAGGGGCCCCACATTCAAGTTCATCTGCTAATGATAGTATAAAGGACCTCCCTGTTGTACAGGTATGTCAAAATTTATTGGGAATTATTTAATATTCTAGGTTTTATTAATAATACTTGAAAACTTATTCTTATTAAGTAACAGTATTTAAAATCAAATTTGTATTTATAATTTTGAAATCCTTGCCATAAAATTCAAATAATCATACACAATAAAAACTAGATTTTATGGTATTCTTATAATTTTTTGCTAGAAGTAACACTTGTAAAATGGTAACATAAATTGTAGGATGTAAGTGTAACTGTATGCTGGTATTGCCATTCAATACTTTGTTGGCCATTCTTCAAACATTATTTAGCTGTTACACTTAGAATTGCAATCTGCTCCTTTTGTTGTAAATTATTATACAGAAAGATTAGATTTGGAATAATCCATTTTTTTTATCAAATTTCAATCTTCTGAATATTTTATATCCTCGTTTTCTTAACTCATATTAAATGAATGAGGCTCATGGCTTTGATTTATATTATATTTTGAAAGAATTCTATTCCAATGTGTGTGGGTTTTGCTGACCTTTAAATATATTTCTTGCTCTTTTCTTATGCTTTTATTTTAAACTATCTTGTATTATTACTGGTTTTTTTATTTGTTTACTGGACAAACTTTATTTTCATCTCAAATGCAACTTTCTGTTTGGGACCATTTAGAAAGCAAATCATCTGATTTTATGAGAAAGTCTTGTGTTCTTTGTAAGGTTTCAACACAATAATTTTCAAGTGACATTTGCAGTGCTACTTTTTTTCCAAGAGAAGATTCCAACTTGACCTTTTTCCAAGGTATGTTTTCAGCTCTACCTCATCTTGGAAGGTTTCAACCCAACCCTTTGCATGGGATATTTTTTAACTCACAGACGGTGTATCTAGTGGCTGTTAGGAAACTGAATTGGGTAAAAGCTGAAGAAAAAGTAAGAGGAGGAACTTGTGTTCTTATTATCCGGCCATAAAGGCCTTTGAAGTTTAACCAAACTACTCGCTGTTTGATTGCTGATTTTTTACTATATGGCCCCTAGTCTTGGCTATTAATTTCTCATATCTCAAATAGCAACTGTGGGGCAAAATTCTTATATTTCAACAATTTTAAATATTAAACTTAGCCGGTGAATATATAATAGCTGACGTCTCCGGCGGCTCGACAGAAAAACACAAAAACTCGCGAGCTATCGCTATGAAGGTTGCGGGTGTGCCCACCAGCGCCAACTATCGGCCAGATACCGCATATACATGTAAACAGCTCCAGTTCTTCTCTGTCGGTCTTGTCGACAAGTTGTTCCATTACTCGCTGTTAACCTGGAGTTTTTCAACAGTCTTGGTGAAGTACTTCTTTTTGGTTTTGAGCTTTCGCAGTGCAGGTGTTTTTATCTTCAATTTAAACTCTTGAACTCTTTTTTGGATAGATTTAATTGTTGATGACTTTGGATTGTTTTTGGACTTTCTTTGACTTTTCAAAATGGCTGACCCTTCTCCAATTCCTAAATTTCGTAAATGTAATGCTAGGGATTGTAACAAACGTCTTCCAAAGGCCTCTCTCGACCCACATACTGTGTGTTCTAATTGTCGGGGTAAAACCTGTCAATTAGGAGATCGGTGTGATGAGTGCGTGGTACTTTCGGGATTCGACTGGCTAGAGTTTGATAAGTATTCTCGTAAGCTAGAGAGAGATAGGGTGAGGAGAAGTTCCTCTAGATCATTAGAATTTTCCTCCTCCCATGCCCCTGAACCTAATCCTTCCCCAGTAGTAGTTGTGCCTGAACCTTCTACTAGCACTCATGAACCATCAATGCGGGATATGTTACGTGACATTCAAGCTTTGGGTGAGAGAGTTGAATCTTTAGCTACGGACCGTAATCAACTCATGGCGGATGTAAAAGAGTTAAAGTGTTAAAGTGCCACATTAGAAAATCGTGGGGATAAAGTGATTAGTGCGCAAAGTGTTATCAGTGTTGCGACCGAGGGTTCGTCTGTTCGTGCCTGTCGTTTGCCTAGTCCGAGACCTCTTGCAAGCTCCCATGCACCAGGGAGAAGTAATGTCGTAGGACTTATGGGTACGAGAGGCTTTAACCAACGAACAGACGTTCCCTTTATGGTTTCGGGCGTGTCTCGTCAAGACCGCCCCTACCATAAGACGAGCGAGGCGGTTTTCTCCTCGTCATCCGAAGGCTTCTCGCGTAAGAAACCGTGGAGCAAGGTTTCGAGACCCTTAAAGCGGAAGTCAGTCCCTTCAGGACAGGTCCAGCGTCCTGGTTGTAGCCATTGGGACAGCTCTGACCCTGTGCAGTCATCGGAAGACTGCTCGCCGCCTAAACAGAAGCGTAACACAGGCTCCGAGAGTCTTAGTGTAGGCAATGTTTTGCAGTCACAGACGTTACCCTCGTCTCGAACCGCACCCACTCCCGTGGATCCTAAATGGGTTATACTGCAAGATATGCAGAATAAGCTTGCCTCTCTTATGGAGGAATATACTGCTGAGCAGGTTCACGATGATCCTCGCCGTTTAGCTGATCGAGATCCTGGCCGTCAGCCGCCCAAACGAGCCTTTGCTCGTCCTGTTGACGTTGACGTTACAAAGTCACGTCAGTCACGTGACGTAGAGCCTCACTCAGTGCAGTCCCGTGTTGACTTTCAGCCGCTTGTGGACGTTCAGCCGCTGCCGCATGCTCGTGTTGACGTTCAGGACGTTCGCCAACCAGCTAAGTTGACTTGTTTTGACGTTGAGAGTCAAGCACCGCAGTCAAGAGTTGTTTTGACTGCTCAGTCTAGGCAGTCAAGGCAGTCTCGAGTTGACGTCGAGCGTCCTCGCGCTCCTGTTGTTGTTGCTAGTCAGTCCGTTAAGCAGTTACATGACGTAGCGTCCTGGACTGCTACTGATGCTCCTGTGCGTGTGGACTCTGCTTGTCAAGCATTGCCACCAAGGCAGGTCTTTCCCTTGCTTGAGACTCATCAGTTGTCAGACGAGGTTCCTTCAGATGAGGACGTTGCTGATCCTCATCCTGATGATAATCCTTTGGACGTTTTGTCAGATGTAGAAGAACCTAAGGCTGTTCAACCTTCGATGGATTTTAAGAAGATCATGATGATTTTCAAGGATCTTTTTCCAGATCATTTTGTTGCTGTTGCTCCTCGTTCGCCTCCGTCTGAGTTTGCTCTAGGCTTAGCTGCTACCAAGCCTGCCTTTACTAAGCTAGTGCTTTCTCGTTCTTCTAAGAGGGCTTTACGTCTTCTAGGCGACTGGTTGGATACCAGGAGGAGTTTGGGGAAGACGGCCTTTGCCTTCCCACCTTCTAAGCTTTTGTATAAATACTGATTTTAGATGGTGAAGAGAAACTGCAGAAATTAGTGAATTACTCTAATTTGAAAGTGTTTACAGAAAAATGGAGTTTAAGCTAAAATTTAGTTAGAGTTAATTTATAAGAGTAATTGAGGCGAAGAGAGTTGCATCATCTGCATATGCAACTTATCTTGTCGTTTCTAGGCCAAACTACATATCGTCTATATAGAGTAGTATAAAAAGTAATGGTCTCAGAACACCACCCTGAGGAGCCCCGATATTACATTCCTATACCGACTATGGTGCCCATCAACAACTATTCTTTGAATTATATTTACAAAAAATACAACAATGATTCTAAGAAAAGACCCACCTACTCCCAACTGTTAGAGTTAGAAAACAAAGGCCTCATGATGAACACAGTCAAAGGCAGTACTAAAATCAAGTCTGATCATATGAACTTTATGATCACAATCAAGGGATTTCTGTACAGCATTGAAAATTGTATGAAGGGCATCACATGCTCCAAATTGCAAACTAGGGAACAAATTATTGCCTTCAGCATACCCATTTAATGTTTTGCCAAAATACATGAAAAAACTCAAGTGTAGTAGTTATAGAAATTGGGTGATAATCAGCAGGGCCAGAGCTACCACAAATATTTATCTAATGGAGTAGTGTTACCAATTATCCAGCAAGTACTAAACAACCCGGAGCTAAGAAATCAGTGGTATTTATGAAAAACAAATGAAAATTACCAAAAAAATTTTAAGGCCATTAGACTATATTTTAGCATTTAAAAAGTAATCGCCTAATAATTTATACCAAAGACAAAATGCAAGTATATTTTGGTTAGTGCAAATCCAGAGGAATTTTGGTGATAGAAACCAGATTTTACAATATTGTCAAACTTTTTAATTTCCTCTTTTACGGTGAGAAACTCGCTATTTTTTATTTTAAAGGTTATTAGTGAATTTTTAACTCTTTCCTATAGCTTATTAGGTTAGAGATCCTAAGTTTTAGGGTTGAGAATGACAAAAATTTTACCTAATTTTTTTTCTCCATATTCCTTTGTTAGGTCAGAAATTAAGCCGAGAATCAGAATAAAGATTTTTGTTTTTCTTCAATTAGAGCAGTTCAAGATTTATTAAATAAAAAAAATATTAGGAAGTAAG
>NC_090748.1:76714013-76729013 GCF_036898095.1 Palaemon carinicauda | reverse complement strand
TCAAACTTTTTACAAGAAGTTGGTAGAAAGGTGGGCCGTTTGTACTAAGTAAACTGAAAAGTATATATTAGAATTTGGATATATTTCTCTATAAAATAATTTTTAGTAATTCAACCCCATCAGTTTGCAATTGCCTAAGGAACTATGTAGATAGGAATACTACCTGTTGTAAGAACATAAAATCCTGGATTGCTGAGGTAGGCTACCTTCAAGGTGAATAAGGCCTGAAGATTAGCAATGGGCTGAGTAGTACCAGAATTATCATTTTTAAGAGAGGATCCACTAGGCCACTGAACTTGGCAAAGTGAGCTAGGGATGTTACGAGCTTATGAGGCTCATCACTATCAAAATTTGGCAGATGATGTGATTAGTCTAAAAGTGGAGGAGTGTCTCATTGTCATGCCCACTATAATCAACTAGCTTAGTCTTCTTTGGCTTTAGCCCTGACTAACAGGAAGTTTCTTTACTCTTTAAACTGTTAATTTGTTTTGCAGCCATTGAAACCTACTTTCCCATGAGAGATATCTTGAGGGAAGCACACACTTCACAATGGTTATTCATTATACAAAGGGAATGCAGATCATCATTCAGAAAATATTCTTGCGCACACTCAAGGCAGTAATTGCTAACAAAACCAAGGGAAGACATTTTAATGTGCAGTAATAATCAAACAATCTGAAGAGGTCATATCACTATTGAGACAACTGAGAAACTGAAGTACAAGACAAACGACACTGGAACATCAACAGCTGAATACCAGACAGAAGAACAATATACGAAATAAGTTATAATGAAAGAATTTAAGTATTTTGGTAGATTGATAATCTAAAATCTGAAAAGACTTTCAATAGGACAATTTTTGTGCAGTTGAAGAAAAAACTGTGTTTCTCGAAAGTAAATTTACAATCAAGAATCACATAAAATTTTAAAGGAATCATATATAGCTAAAGAAACATTATCAATATAGAGGTCTGAATGTTGAGGAACCACTGTCCTTAACCTACTTACAATCACACTTTGAGTTATTTTAGTCTTGAACTGCATGCCCTATAATTTGTACTATGCACTAATTTTAGCTAGATTTCTATCGAGGGATTCAGTAACCTCAGATCTACGAGATGGATTTAATGCTAGGAGAGTAGCATCATCTACCATATGCAACAAGTTTGTTTTCTAGGCCAAAATACATGTTTATTTAGAAGGAAAAGTGGTGGGCTAAGAATGCTACTTTGAGGATTATCAGATATTACATTCTTATAGTCACTATGATGTCCATCAACAACTACTCTTTGCTATTAGTTACAGTAATTGCAACAAAAACAGGTAGCTCGTATTCCTCGCTGCACCTCCTTTGTGTAAATTTTATCATAGACTTATTAATTCAAATAACTAGAAAGATAATTTTGAATTTTGTAAGATATATTGATGTATTTAAAGATAGGAAATGACCTTAATGACTTCCCATTTCAATATTTACCTTTGTTTATACCTATTCACCTCATATATTATGCACTATCAGTATTAGTGTTCATTTCAGATAATTTAGAGCTTCCAGACCACATTTATTTTTCCGTGTTTTAGAAATTTTGCTAAGATGAGATATTTATAAGGTAGACTCATCACACCTTTTTGTAACTTTGCTGAATAGTAGTGTTTGACTTGAATATCAAATACTGTATTGAACTTTTTATTTCCAGAATAAGTACCTGAAATTAATGCCTCTCAGTCAGACATTACAAGAGGATCCTTCATGTCAGCTTTGTACTGTATTGCGTCGCTTTGTACTGCAATCTTCCTCACGCACCATTGAAAGTAATCTCACTGCTCCACATTTGCCAAAATTAGCTACATTAAGACAGGTAAGTTACCATACCTTCCTTCTCTTGATTAGGTTTATGTTAAGGATGATTTGAAAGTTATGGAATTAACTTCAAGATTAGGGTATAATTAATATGCTCTATATAATGGAAGTTTATGAGTTGGAACATTGATGTTAATTAATGTACCTATATCTGTGTTATCCACATTCCAGGGAGTTGTAGTTCTTAGCAGGCAGTGGAAGAATGCACTTTATATGCCCCTCTTGATGGAGCAGACGTTCCGGAATAAGCAAGCTAGATCAACCTATAACTACAGGTAATCTTGTCACTGTACTTTAATATATGTATATGCTTGTAGTTTCTTTTTTTTTCTTACAAATTATAAAGCATAGATAAGACAGGATTGTTTTTCAGTAAACTTCTAGTTTACAGCAAAGAGCTGAAGTTAAAAGAAATTTTGCTAATATGATTTATTTCAATACTCACTTGTTCATATTGCTTCCCTGTGAAATTGCAGTTCAACTGACATTTACACTTAAATTTAAAAAAAAAATCTGTTACCTATCTTTCCATTAGACTTATGTCTATAACAATAAAGCAATGAGACACTCTAGTTTAATGAAAATCACCAATGGTTTGTCAAGCCACATCCTTTGCCTTTTCATTCTTGAAGTCAAAACTAATCCCTATCCTCTTGACAAGGTGATTATAGAAACAAGGAATTTTATTATTAGAATTCAATTTGTTTTTGTAAACCTCCTTTGATGTTCATATTGCTGACTCCCACATTGATGAAAATGATTAACATCATTAATTACTTATAGTTTAGATTATTTGCAACAAATCATCTCAAAATACATTTTGAAAATCAGGGTTCCATGTAACTAAAATTAAGATTCTTTTAAGTGAGAAAGATAAGAATTAATAAGGTGAAAAATATTATTAGACCACATCACCAGCAGGCATTATAGGACCTAATTCCCAGCAATTGTGAGAAATAAAATATTATCCTTGTGAAGGAAGAGGTCATAGCCCCTGGATTCAATGACTATAAAGATTGCGTTACTCCTATAATGTTGAAAATGCTGTGGGCTTCATGATAAAGTCCAAAAACCCAAGGGCCTTGAAATAAAAACCTTGTTTCCAGTGCATTAGATCCATAACCAAGAGGCATGAATAACAAAAGCACTAACATTAGATTGGATTCACCTGTGCTTCATCCCCAAAGTTAAGTTTTATCTTGCAGGAAAACACTTTGGTTTTAAAGTACTCCTTACAAAAAATGCTTGAGGCCATGTGATCGACCTATCGTGTGAGATTGTACAGGTAGAAGAATTCTTACCTCCAAACAACATCGCAGATTCAGCCCACGGATCAAGGTACTATTCATGCTTTCCAGGTACTATATACACGAAAATCCTTGCAACACTTGGTTGAATCTTTGAATATGGATGATAACTTGTTGCTGAAGAATTACTTAGATGAAGGAAAAAACTGTCAATGCTCTCTGGAATTGTGGCCAGAAGCAGTCAACGATTATAAGGTATTCTCTCCTGATGAAATCCACAACTCTGCAGTAGATAAGGAAGTGAGGCTGGTGAAATTCCTTGAAGGATATTGCTTCACAGATATAACTACCAACAATGTAAGTGACCTATTGAAGCCCAGTCATATCCATTAACGGATGAAGATTTGATGGAGGTGATGAGGTCTACAAGTGAGGATCAAGAACATTAGATTCCCGGGGAAGAAGAGGAAGTCGACCTAATATTAGAATGCCTTTCAATTCTAGCAAAAACAGAAAAAGAACTACTGTCAATGGCTGATGATTGGGGCCTGTTGAAGATTTGTGCATTGCTGTTCAGAAATGCAATCAACTGAGCCATGGAAGTATATAAGAACATCATAATACAAAAGAAAAGGCTGCATCATCAACAGCTGATCATTATGTTCCTCATCCTTGAAAAATGAAACCAAAAGCTACTATCCGTTTGTAGAAATAGAAGTTACTATACTGGACAATGACGACAACAACCATAGTCTATTTTTATAGCGGTGCATATTTGCACTTGACTCACAGGGGTGCCCTTTTAGCTCGGAAAGGTTCCTGATACCTGATTGGTCGGAAGTATTTTTGTCCGAACACCTTCATTGTTCTCGAATGATTTCCAAGTAATGTGAATCGAAACTTATTTATCAACCTATATTTCTCCATCATATATATGTTTTGTCAATAAACAATGTGAAAGAATAAATATATTATAAAGAATCGTCTTGGTAAGTCTAGATTTAATAACACAATCCGCCGAAGTCAACGACAGCAGCTGGTTTTCGGATGCACGCTTTGTAATTTTGTAATTTTTCACATATTTTAACGCAAACTGGGATAGATTACACTCAGCATAAGTTAAACATGTTATTATAAACTTTCTTTGAATCCCAGAACTTACCAAAAACATGGAATTAATAAAACCAGATATTTGTGAAAACTTAAAGGTAAAAGAACAGCCTTTAGCGGCCTGGTGGAAAAACGATCCCTTCTGAGTTGTAGACGCAGTTTGTTTTTTTCTTTCGTAATATAGTTCGGCCTATTCCTTTCAGTTTAAATAGTCTTACATTGTTTCTTTTCGTATTATTTTGCTTAGTATTTTCCCCATATTCCTGTTCCTCACCGAATATCTATCTATTTTCCCCGATATCCCTTCTTTCATATACTGTAGGCCTATGTGATATCCGCACTACGATTCCTTATGTTTTGCACCTTACGTCAGTAAGTATGTAAATAATAATAACAACATAAATTTTATGCTGTGTAGCAAGTATAACCTATTCTGTAAACCTGATATTAAGCATAGTATTTTTTTATTCCCGCCTCTACACTATTTTAATGAGACTAGCACGCGCTTCCCTTCAAGCCATCACTTTCGACAGAGGATAAGAAATAAGGAATATCCCATATATGAAAGAAGGGATATCGGGGAAAATAGATAGATATTCGGTGAGGAACAGGAATGTGGGAAAATACTAAGCAAAATAATACGAAGAGAAACAATGTAAGACTATCTAAACTGAAAGGAATAGGCCGAACTATATTACGAAAGATAAAAACAAACTGCGTCTACGAGTCAGAAGGGATCGTTTTTTCCGCCAGGCCGCTAGAGGCTGTTCTTTTACCTCCCCATAAGTTTTCACAAATATTGGTTTTTTTTAATTCCATGTGTTTGGTAAGTTCTGGTATTCAAAGAAAGTTTATAATAACATGTTTAACTTATGGTGAGTGTAATCTATCCCAATTTGTGTTAAAATATGTGAAAAATTACAAAATTACAAAGCGTGCATCCGAAAACCAGCTGCTGTCGTTGACTTCGGCGGATTGTGTTATTAAATTTAGACTTACCAAGACGATTCTTTATAATATATTCATTCTTTCACATTGTTTATTGACTAAACATATATCTGATGGAGAAATATAGGTTAATAAATAAGTTTCGATTCATATTACTTGGTAATCATTCGAGAACAATGAAGGTGTTCGGACAAAAATACTTCCGACCAATCAGGTATCAGGAACCTTTCCGAGCTAAAAGGGCACCCCTGTGAGTCAAGTGCAAATATGCACCGCTATAAAAAATAGACTATAGGATATTGCACCACCTGATGAAGGGCCAGCTGAAGTGGTGTCATCAGAAGAGCAGTAATGCTCTTCTTTGCTATACAGTATATTTACCTTCATTGTCATCATCTCCAAATTTCATTATTGCACATTAGTTATAATTATCATCATTAATCAATTTTACATATTTTGAGTACTGTTTGGATTTTTCTTTTTTATTTTGCGTATTTGTAAGGATGTGCATACATTAAAAGTATGTTTCAGTTTAAAATGTGTTAGTTCCATAACCGAAATACAAACCACGCTATTTACATAGGGTTTTACTTTCGGCGTAGCTGAAGTGACTAGCCATTAGATTTTAACGAGGGTTAAACTACCCCGCGCTAGTTAGCACGGGGGTAGGGGAGGGGTAGCTAGCTACCCCTCCCCCCTCCACACACCGGTGAGCTGCCTCACTTCACTTTTGGCTCGGACGATGTACAGACGTTTCTGTCCCGTCCTCGCATATTGACAGCCTTAATTTGTTTGCTTTTTCTTCCAGTGTGTGTTTGTTTGAAGTTGGCCTCTACCTTTGCTTCCCATCATGCGGAACTTTTATGTCGGCAATCCAGACAGACCCTCACACCCTTTACCCGCAGTGTCGAGGTCAACGGTGTAGTAGTGATAATCTGTGTATGGAATGTCGGGAGTGGCCTACCTCCCAGTGGGAGAGGTTTGCGCGGCGGCGTAAGAAGAGGTCTAAGAGAGACCGTTCTTCCCCCCAGGGGAAGGAAGGCTCCAAGGACTCTTCTTCCGTTGCCCGAACCTCCTCCGAAGCTCCCACTTGTTCGGTCTCTCGTGAGAGGCCGCCGAGTGGTAGCGTAGGCCCTTCTTTTGTTTCCCAAACTCGGTGTGCGGGAGAGGGCGTTGCCTCCCATAGCGAGGCAGCTCCCCCTCCTCCTCCGGGGGAGGATGTTATTGATTTTGTAGATTACGACCAAACTGTGTCTAATGATGATCTTTTCCAGCTTTGGGCTTCCTTGGGGCTTAAGGGCTCGCCCACCAAGGAAGCCCTATTTGATCTGATCCAGTTGGGGGCAGCTGTCCAACAGTCGCCGGTAATACCAGAGGTAGATCCCCTGGCTATTGACGACGTTGTTGTGACAGAGGCGTCCTACGGGTCGGGTCAAACCCCTGCTGCTACTGTTGCTGTTGTTGCTGAAGGCCTAGGTTCCCCCTCCGAACATCCTTAGAGGGGGAAGCTGGGTCCAACGGTCTCTCCTGCGAGTGTTGCTCCCCCTCGGGGGAGTGCACTAACAGAGACTCCTCTTCGGAGGACCGACGATGCTGATACCCTGCCTCGAGGTCGTCTTCGCCGTAAGGCTCGCCCTCCTCTTCGTCGCCGAGGCCTTCCTTCTCCTTACAAGGGAGTCAAGAGGCGCCTCCTCTTCGGGTCGTCATCCTCATCGTCCCCTGTGAAGGACTCTTCTCGTCGGCAGCAGACCGTAGCAGTAACTCCTCTGGACCTCTCTGCTGATAGTTTGCGATCTCCTGCGCCTGCCAGATCTTCCTTGCCTACGCAAGCACCGGTCCCTTTGGGGCAGAAGGGCTTCTCTCACAATGTGGGTGAGGCCCTTCCGCGCCAGGTTTAACCTGCGCGCCCTTCAGTAGCACGCAAGCAACACCGCTCTCCTGATCGCCAGCGCCCGTCTGCTCGTCAGCGCTCTCCTGCTCGCCAACGCTCTCCTGCTCGCTAGCGCTCTCCTGCGCGCCAGCCCCTCCTGCCGTAGAGTCTCCTGACTCTCCTCACCAGCGCGCTCCTGATTGCCAGCGCTCTCCTGCTCGCCAGCGCTCTCCTGCTCGCCAGCGATCTCCTGTTCGCCAGCGCTCTCCTGTTCGCCAGCGCTCACCTGGTCGCCAGCGCTCTCCTGCTCGTCAGTGCCCTGCGTGCAAGCGCTCTACGGCAGATGAGTCGTCAGACTCTTCTCGCCAGCGCTCTCCTAATCGCCAGCGCTCTCCTGACCGCCAGCGCTCTCCTGATCGGCAGCGCTCTCCTGATCGCCAGCGCTCTCCTGCTCGTCAGCGCTCTCCTTCTCGCCAGCTTTCACCTGCTCGCCAGCGCGCTCCTGCTCAGCACTCGCCTGCGCGCGCGCGCACTTCAGCCCCTGCTGCGCGTCCTGCGCGTCAACAGTCTCCTGAGCGCCGTCAACCTCCGGCGCATCAGCGCACTACGGCACGCCCAGTTCCTGATGCGCGCCTAGCGCGGCAACGTTCGCCCGCCCGCCAACGTTCGCCCGCGCGCCAACGTTCGCCCGCGCGCCAACGTTCGCCCGCCCGCCAACGTTCGCCCGCGCGCCAATGTTCGCCCGCGCGCCCACGATCTACGGATCTGGGCGCAGGCAAGGACATTGTTCCTTTGCCTCGCCAGCATTCCCCTACGCGTTGACCACCGCCTGCGCTCCAGTCTCCAGCGCGCACTAAAATGCATGCGCGCCCACACGCCCACGAGCCAACTCCTGAGCCCGCCCACGAGACTTCACCTTCGAGACCATCAGCCACGGCGCGCCATCCTACGCGTCAGCGATCTCCTACACGCCAGCGTTCTATTTACGCGCCCGCGCGATCCTTCGCCTGCTCGCAAACGCTCCCTAACACGCCATCGCGCCGACGCGTATGATCGCCACAGGGCTCCGACTCGCCCACGCGCCACCTCACCTGTGCGCGGTCGGTCGCCCACGCGTTCCGCGTGTCATCGATCACCAACGCGCTGTCGCTCGCCAACACGCCATCGTTCGCCAACACGCCATCACTCGCCAACACGCCATCGCTCGCCAACGAGCTTGATCTCGCATAGGCTCCATCGTTCACCTACGCACCATCATTCTCCCGATCGCCAGCGATCACCCAGGCACTCGCGCTCACCTGTGCATTCACGCACACCCTCGCCTGCGCGCCTACGCGCCCACTCGCCAGCTCGCCCGCGCGCGCCAACAGTCGCCCGTGCGCGACCCAGCACCCACGCGCGACCCCGCGATTCTGCCATCGCGCGAGCGCCAGCTCGACCCGGTAGTTCTGCCAGCGCGCGGACGCCAGCGCGATCCAGCGATCCTACCATCGCGCGAGCACCAGCGCGACCCCCGGCGCGATTCCCGCCGGGTTTCGCAGCGCACCCAGCCTTGCGAGGTACCGGGGCTGCGTACTTCCAGATCGTACTCGCGATCACCATCGCGGAAGCGCTAAGCACGCGCCCAGGAGCAGGAAGAGTCATCGGAGAGGTCCGGACAACATTCTTCTTCCTTTTCTTCGTTTCAGGCAGGCCCTGTAGTATCCACTCCGAAGGATCAACCGATCCCCTTCCCTCCAGCGGGGGTCGCTGACACTGCGTCGGTCAACCGCCAGCCTTGGTTCAGTTCCCTGATGAAAGCGGTCGTGCAGGCTATGAAGCCAGCCCTCACTGAAGAGAAGGAGAGGAGTGGATTTTGCGGTGACTTCTCCCCGGGTTAAGCTGGCTCCCAAGAGGTCCGTCGGGAAGGCCCCTTCCCCCTCGCAGACGTTTTCTCCTTCTCCTGTGGACGAACCTTTCCCGCCCTCGGGAGAATCCAGTGAGGTGAGACACTCTCCCACGGCACCAGTGGGAGGAACCCCACCTCAAGGAAGAGAAACATCTCGCGTAGGAGGGACCTTCCAGACCACTTTGCTGGAGTCCTGTATCCTTCCCAGGAGGGAGCCCAAGGACTCCAAGATGTTACCCAAATCATCGTCGAGGTTTCGTCCAGAGTCAGCCCTTCCCCGGGAGAACGTCTGCGTGTCCCCCCAGGAAGAGCCAATGGGGACAGGAGACTTAGCTGCCAGTCCACAAGGAGGAGAGCAGCGCGAATTGGAGCACGCCTTCTGGCAGGTCCTTGGACTAATGAGGCAACTCAATAGTTTCAAGGATCCTGAGACTGCCCCTCACGAAGGCAAGGATACTGTCCTGGACCAGGTTTATGGCATTCAGAAGCCCCCCAAGACCAGTGCAGCCCTGCCCTGGTCCCAGGGGGTGAAGAGCGCCAGGGACAAAGTCGAGGGCCAGCTTTCCGAGCTCGCCTCCTCCAGCTGTTCTTCTGCCGGGAACAAGCTCCTCCCACCTCCTCGCGTGCAGCAGAGGAGGTACTTCGAGATCATGGAGTCGCTTTGTTTAGCTCTTCCCCTCCACCACTCCGTGGAAGAGCTCACTAGGGGTCTCTCAGTAGAGAAACTCAACGCCCGGCAGGTGACATTCACGGCGTCGGAGGTCCTGAGCCAGGAGAAGGTTGCGAAGTGTGCCATGCAGACCACTTCGTGGCTGGATGTCTGGCTAGGGTCTCTGGGCATCCTATTGCGCTCTGAGGACTTGTCCAAGGACAGTAATAGGAAGGCCCTGGAGACCTTCCTCCTCTCGGGAACGCGCTCTATCGAGTTTTTAGCTCACCAGGTCACTAACCTGTGGGCTAACTCGATTCTCAAGCGCCGTGATACGGTGACAGAGGTTCCACCCGAAGGTCCCCGCTATGGATGTCAGCAAGCTCAGACATTCCTCCATCCTTGGAGGAAGCCTATTTGAGCCCAAGGACGTAGAACGGACAGCTGAGAGGTGGAGGAAGACGAGTCAAGATTCGCTCCTCCAGAAGGCCCTTACATCTCGGCCCTACAAGCCTCCAGCTCCTCAACAATAACAGCAGCCTCGCAGGACACCGAAGTAGGCTCCGGCAGCTAAGACCAAGGTTTCTAAACCGCAGCCCTTTCCTGTCAAAGACAAGAGGGGCGCAAAGTCCTCCAGGGGAGGCAAAAATCCTAGAAGGAGCGGCCGAGGACGCAAGCGCTAGGATTGGCAATCCCCCTGCGTGTCCACCTGTGGGGGGATGCCTACAAAGTTGCGTGCTCAGGTGGCAGCAACTCTGGGCCGATTCCTGGACGACCTCTGTGGTCGGACAAGGATATCGCGTCCCGTTCATTTCATCTCAACCTCCCCTGACAGCGAATCCAGTGTCGTTGAGCTCCTATGCCACGGGATCGGCAAAGGGGCTAGCCCTTCAGGCAGAAGTCGAGACCATGCTCAAGAAGGATGCTCTCCAGGAGGTCGTGGACGGCTCCCCAGGCTTCTTCAGTCGACTCTTTCTTGTAAAGAAGGCGTCTGGAGGCTGGAGACCCGACATCGACCTCTCAGCCCTGAACAAGTTTGTCAAGCAAACTTCGTTCAGCATGGAGACAGCAGACATGGTCAGACTTGCAGTGAGACCGCAAGACTTCATGTGCACACTGGATCTGAAGGACGCGTACTTCCAGATCCCAATCCATCCGTCTTCCAGGAAGTACCTATGTTTCAGCCTAGACAACAAGATCTACCAGTTCAAAGTGCTGTGTTTCAGTCTCTCCACAGCACCTCAGGTGTTCACCAGAGTGTTCACACTGATATCTTCGTGGGCGTACAGGAACGGCATCCGTCTCCTTCGTTATCTGGACGACTGGCTGATCCTGGCAGACTCGGAGTCGACCCTTCTTCAACACCGAGACAGGCTTCTGGGAATTTGCCAAGATCTAGGGATCATGGTAAATCTCGAGGAGTCCTCTCTGCTCCCAACACAACAACTGGTATATCTAGGCATGATATTGGACACCAATCTCCACAAAGCCTTTCCATCAGACGACAGGATAGCAAGGCTGAGGAGGGTCGCAGATCCTTTCCTCAGTCGAGAAGACCTTCCAGCCCAATCGTGGTTACGTCTTTTAGGTCACCTAGCCTCCTTGGCCCGTCTAGTTCCCAACGGCCGCCTCAGGATGAGATCCCTGCAGTGGCGGCTCAAGCCCCGGTGGGATCAAGGCATCGATTCCCCGGATTTCCTGGTCTCGATAGGACCTGCGGAACGGACGGACCTGCAGTGGTGGCTGACCGACGACAACCTTTGAAAGGGTGTGGATCTTCTCGTCCTTCCCCCGGATTTGATGCTGTTTCGGACGCGTCAAAAGAAGGGTGGGGGGCCCACGTTCTGAACCAGAGGGCCTCAGGCCTATGGTCAGAATCAGAAAAGTACCTCCACATCAACCTGCTAGAGCTGAAGGCCGTTTCGCTGGCCCTTCAACAGTTCTAACAGACCCTGGCGGGCCACTCTGTGGTGGTGATGAGCGACAACACCACAGTAGTGGCTTATATCAACAAGCAGGGAGGTACCTTTTCACAACAGCTATCCCATCTTGCAGTAGAGATACTAAGATGGACCGAAGTCCACTCGATACGTTTATCAGCTCGCTTCATTCCGGGCAAAAGGAATGTGCTCGCCGACAATCTGAGCAGAGCTTTGCAGATAGTGAGTACCGAGTGGTCTTTGGATCCTCAGGTAGCCAACAAAGTCCTTACTTTGTGGGGTTCCCCGACAGTGGACCTGTTCGCGACAGCCTTGAATTTCAAGCTGCCGCTGTACTGCTCCCCAGTCCCGGACCCCAAGGCACTCTGGCAAGATGCCTTCCAACAACGGTGGGACAACATCGACGTCTACGCCTTCCCACCGTTCTGTCTGATGAGAAGGGTGCTCAACAAGACCAGACTATCGGTCACCCTGTCGATGACCTTAATAGCTCCGCTATGGCATCATGCAGAGTGGTTTCCGGACCTTCTGCAGCTCCTGATGTAACCCCCGAGAGAGCTTCCCCCACGACACGAGCTACTCAGACAACCACATTGCAACATCTTCCACAAAGCCGTAGCATCGCTTCGGCTTCACGCCTGGAGACTATCCAGCGTCTCTTCACCGAGAGAGGATTTTTGCAACAAGTTGCAGAAAGGATGTCTCGACACCTGCGAAAGTCATCCGCAGGGGTCTACCAGGCGAAGTGGAGAGTCTTCTGTGGTTGGTGTCGTGGGAGGGGTATCTCTCCCCTCGATGCCTCTATTCCAGCAATAGCGGAGTTCTTCGTTTATGTGTGGGAGGAAATGCGCCTTTCGGTCTCGGCGGTGAAAGGCTATCGCTCAGCCTTAAGCCTTGCCTTCAGGCTGAAAGGAATAGACATTTCCTCCTCGCTGGAACTTTCCTTACTCATACGTAGCTACGAGCTTACCTGCCCTCTGTCGGAAGTGAGACTGCCTCCTTGGAACGTGGTTCGGGTCCTCAGGGCTCTGAAGAGACCTCCGTTCGAACCATTACGCCAGGCCTGTGACCAACACCTGACTTGGAAGACGGTATTCCTGCTCGCTCTGGCTTCGGCCAAGCAAGTCAGTAAACTTCATGGTCTCTCATACGACATCGCCCATTCAAGGGGATGGGGGGAGGTAACATTCAGGTTCGTCCCTGAGTTTGTTGCCAAGACTCAGAACCCTGGAGTGCCGGACCCACGGTTCGACTCCTTCAGGGTTGTGAGTCTCCGCTCCGTAACAGATGACCCAGATCACCTGCTACTCTGCCCAGTAAAAAGTCTGAGACGTTATCTGAAGAGAACAGCTGCAGTCTGTCCCCGCATGCAAGCCCTGTTTGTGAGCACGGGTAGGACGAAGAGGAGGGTCACCAAGAATACCATCTCAGCCTGGATTCGACGGACCATCCATCATGCCTTGAATCCAGACCCTCCTCCGTCACGTCGCCCTAGGGCGCATGATGGTAGGGGCATCGCCACGTCCCTGGCCTTCAAGAGAAACTTCCCTGTAACGCAGGTTCTACAAGCTGGAGTCTGGAAGCGTCAGACGACCTTCACAGCCCACTACCTGCAGGACGTGACCCACAGGAGCCTCGATACTTTTTCTATCGGCCCTGTGGTGGCTGCACAACAGCTGGTCTAACCTCAGGCTCCTTAATGGACAAGTAGCAGAAGGTTGAGGGCACTGTTACCCGGTTTTAGTCTGCGTGAATGAAAGAGTATGTCTGGCCCTTACTTCTTTCTTCATCCTCCCCTCTCTTGGGGAATGCAGCATCCTGGGTCTCTGCATAGCTGACCTCAAACCTCTGCAGGTAAACCATGCTTCCTTGTGTTCCTAGTATTAAGTACAATACTGTCGCGTCCCCCATACCCTGACGAGGTGGTATGGGGACGTCCTAGCCTAGAATTCCATATAAAGGACTTCAGGTCAACTTCCTAGGATGAGTCACACTTCATCTCTCCACACACAACTTATGTAGGCCGCTCGTTTCTTGCGTAGCAAGAAACTTGTGAGGTGCAGGGACTCTTTTTCTTGAAGTGGTTCGCACTCGGATTCTGAGTCCCCGGGTAAGCCAAAGCCAGTAAGGCTGAGGACTTTCCACCCTGCCTAAGGGTAAGTCACCCTATGTAAATAGCGTTCGTATTTCGGTTACGGAACAAATTACAAATTTGGAGATAATTTGTATTTTTCCTAACCCTTAGCTATTTACACATATTTTCCTGCCAGCCCTGTCCCCCAAGACAAGTCCTACCTCTAAGTGAAGTGAGGCAGCTCACCAATGTGTGGAGGGGGGAGGGGTAGCTAGCTACCCCTCCCCTACCCCCGTGCTAACTAGCGCGGGGGTAGTTTAACCCTCGTTAAAATCTGATGGCTCGTCACTTCAGCTACGCCGAAGTAAAACCCTATGTAAATAGCTAAGGTTTGTATGGTTTGGAAAAATACAAATTATCTCCGAATTTGTCATTTAACCCTTTCACTAGAAGGCTGTGGTTCTGCTACTAAAGCTATATACGAGATTTTCACCAGCTGATATACTTGCTCACTTACTCTATAATAGTCTACATTTCCATGTTAGTTTTACTGCTGATTACGGAATAATTTTTTTTTTCAAAATTTTGCTTTATTTCCCATTATATTTCACTGTAAACAATCAAAATATTTTTTAAATTCATGTTGAAGTGATTATAGAATAATTTTTAGAAATTTGTTTTTATATTTTCTCCTAATAATGGTAAACCACTGTGCTTTTGTGTAAAAGCTTTATATTAATTGAAGTGACTATGTTATTCTGTAATAATTCTATGATAAATAGCCATTGAAAGGTATGAAAATACTCTTCAGTAATAATAGAATTTTCGTTGCACAGAAATGTAATGAAAATATTGATTTATTTCCTTTGACACAAAAGTATTCTATAATGTATAATAGTTCCAACACTAAATTCAAACCATTTTGCTCCTTTTTATGCCTCACCTGTGAACAATGAGGATTGTTCCCTCAAGCATCTAACCTAGAAGGTTATTTTTTCGGTTCGCTATAGCCTCTGGGACTAGAGTTAGTGAAATAGTGGCCCTATCCGGAGATGAGGGCCACATTAAGTGGGAGAACTGCATCTCTTTCTGATATAACTATTCTTATTAAAGATGCCCTACCTACTAAGAGGTGGAGCTCCTGGAGAATCTGCCCTCTGAAGGAAGATGTCTCTCTAGGTCTGCTAGAGCGTCTAAGGTCTATCTTCATAGAACTTCAGACTTCAAGAGGAACAGCTCTTTACAGGAGAAAACTTTGGATCAAACTATCCCTACAACTGAGGGCGAAGCTCACCTACCTTTTTCGCGGAGCGGATCCTGACAGTACTCCTGCAGATAAAAGATCTGAGGAAAGTTGCTTCATCACTGAACCTTTCAGTGTGTGGACTTTAGCCTCTTCGTTCACCTATTGAT
>NC_090748.1:76676513-76711513 GCF_036898095.1 Palaemon carinicauda | reverse complement strand
TGTACCTGATTTGTATGATAATAGGCCGCCAACGGCTCCTGGAGGTAGAGCATCACCGAAGTTTGACCCAACTTTAATAGCAACAGAAGTAACTGATGAAAAAACTACGCTCTTAGAAGCTGAGGGGGGATCTCTTCACTCTCGTCATGGATTAGGTACTGTACATTTTTCTCTTTTTGTCTTTTGCCTCAATTTTAAGTTATATTTTATTTATCAGTGTGAAATATTGTATATTGGTGCTCCTGAGGTCATTCATACTAGCTTTGAGAAGACTGAATACTTGTGACAGCCTCCTGACACAATGATTTATTGCATAATAAAAATGCTACATTTCAGTCAAGAGTTATTATTGAGTTGCAGACCATGTACCACATTCATTACCTTCAGCTACTTAACAATTAAATGCATTTCATAATTGATGTTCTTACTAAAGAACTATCAATATTTTTTTAATATTTTGTACCAGTTGTATGATATAAATTAATGAGTTTACAGCTGTGCATTTTCTGTATGAAGTGTTCATTAGATATGACTATATCCAGTCATTTGATATATGATTACTGTATTTCTATAAACCTCCCCTGATGTTCATATTATTTCTTCTCCAGAAGATCTGTTTTTTTGACATTTACTCCTAAGATTAGGAAAAAGAAAATTCCCATTTTCTTTCCTTTCAATAAACACTTACCTCTAGTAGATTAATGAAATGCACTAGCAGTTGATGGCAAGAAGCAAAACAGCAGGACCTCTTGGTATTTCCGTTTTCTCTCTGGGATCAGTTCACGCTGCATCCTTCTTCTAGATTGTTTTAGGTTTTGTTGTGTTTGGAATTATCTTCCTCTGAAATTGTTAGTAATAACTGTGTAGGGATATTAGTGTGATTTAAATTCCTGTTGTGTAGAATGTAATTGTTTCACTGTTCATCAGAGGGAAGGTATGTTTGAAGTTTGAGTGCTAATAAAAGTGACTTTTAATTCAGGAGGATATCCAGAGAAGACTAGGCTAGTCATTTATAGCTGGGATGATGATGAATATGATGCCCCAGTACCATTTTTTGATAATGCGCAGTTAACCACCTAAGTTTTGTTTGAGATGGGCTTCAAAGGCTCATTACCTATTTAGATGCCTTTGTTTAATCTCAGAAGGCCAGTGAGTATTTGCTTGTTGGTAGTAAATCTGGCCTTACCTGCCCAGTCACTAACCCTTATCTGGCTTCCAAAATCAAATGCAGTGATGATAGTGTTCCATTCAGTAAGGGTTATTAATATTCACTGTCCCCTTACAGAGTCTAGATTCTCTCGCAGAGCCTCAAATTCTTTAATTACTTTAGCTCCTTCTACTGCTAAACATTTTTATTCCTGCATTCCTAGTCTCTCAGATGACTAGATTGAGAAGCAGAAGTCCTGCTATCAATGTGGATGTCATGAGATTCAGGTAATAAAAGTTTGTGGCAGGCATAACAACTTTTATTTATGTTCGATCTACCGGAATCCAGACATGGATGATTCTATCTTCGATTGTCTTCTTACCATTATGGCTAAGATACAAGAAGATGATAGAAAGGCTTCTTTTGTCTTTGTTGGTGATTTTAATGCTCACCATAGGGAGTGGTTAAGTTCTATCTCTCCTACCGATCGCCATGGCTTAAGAGCTTTAGACTTTGCCTCTGAATCAGGCTGTGAGCAAATCATAAATGAAGCTACTCACAGGTCTGGTAATTGCTTGGACCTCGTATACACTGACTCCCCTGGCGTTATAACTGGTAAGGTTGGTTCTCCAGTCGGGACATCTGATCATGCCTTGATTTCATTATTAGTGAAGACTGAGCAGCCTGTCCCTGATATATCATATTCTTGTAAAATTTATATGAAATCCCAAGCAGACTGGAATGGGATTTTACATGATCTTTTGTGCTTGAATTGGTCACAATTATATAATAGTGTAGATCCTGTTGTCCCTTTGAATGAGAATCTAGTCAACATAATTGATAGGCGTATCCCTTCTCGTGTGCTAAGGTACCGAGTGAAGGACAAACCGTGGTTCAATGATGATTGTAGACGTGCTTTTTTGGAGAAGCAGGAGGCCTATCAACTTTGGAAGGGTAACAGATCAGATTTGACCTGGAACAACTATACTCAGCTTCGAGCTTTTGCTCAGAGAGTTTATGCCTCAACTGAAAAGGAGTACAATTTAACCAAAAAAGAAACACTTTCTGGTACAACTCAGGAACATAAATGGTGGTCTACCCTTAAATCTGCACTCTTTGGTGTAGATGCAACAGTTCCTCCTTTACTTAAACCAGATGGCTCAGTCACTCACTGTCCAAAGGAAAAGGCAACCCTTTTGGCTGATGTTTTTGACAGTAAACAGAGTAATGAAAAACTTGAACTTCCTCATTCCTGTTTTCCTGAGGCTAAACTAACTAGTTTAGCTTTTCGATCTCGTGAGATTAAAGCTCTGTTGATGGACCTTGATGCTTATGGAGGTGTAGACCCAAATGGTATTTTTCCTTTGTTTTTTATAAAGACAGCAGATTTCTTAGCTCCAAAGTTATCTGTTATTTTGCGCAAGTTAGCAAGAAGAGGAGCTTTTAGCACTAGTTGGAGAATTGGTAATGTTACTCCTCTATGTAAATGTGTTTGTGGTAGCTCAAGTCCCACTGATTACCGCCCAATTTCCATAACTCCCATATTATCTAAAGTTTTTGAACGTCTTCTGGCAAAACGTCTTAATAGGTTTGCTGAAGGTAATCATCTACTCCCTAGTTTGCAATTTGGTTTTCGTAAAGGCCTTGGAGCATGTGATGCCCTTCTTACAATCTCCAATGCTGTACAGAAATCCCTTGATTGTGGTCGGGAAGTTCGTATGATTGGCCTTGATTTTAGTGCTGCCTTTGACCGTGTTAATCATGAGGCCCTTGTTTTCAAACTGAAACAGTTGGGAGTGGGTGGGTCGTTTCTTAGCATTATTATTGATATTTTAAGTAATAGATCTCAAAGAGTTGTTGTTGATGGGCACCATAGTGATTATAGGAATGTGATATCCGGTGTTCCACAGGGTAGTGTTCTTGGCCCATTACTTTTTATACTATATACACATGACATGTGGTTTGGCCTAGAAAACAAGCTTGTTGCATATGCAGATGATGCTACTCTCTTTGCATCAATTCCATCCCCTGAATGTAGATCTAGGGTTGGTGAATCCCTTAATAGAGATTTAGCTAGAATTAGTGCATGGTGCAAATTATGGGGTATGAAGTTGAATCCTAACAAAACTCAAAGTATGATTGTAAGTAGGTCAAGGACGGTGGTTCCTCAACATCCGGATCTCAGTATTGATAATGTTTCTTTAAATATGTATGACTCTTTCAAAATTTTAGGTGTGATTCTCGACAGTAAATTTACTTTTGAGAAACATATAAGGTCTGTGTCTTCTTCAATTTCACAAAAAATAGGCTTATTGAGAAAGTCTTTCAAGATTTTCGGTGATCAATCTATTCTGAAGAAGTGTTTTAATTCTTTCATTCTACCTTGTTTTGAGTATTGTTCTCCTGTCTGGTCTTCAGCTGTTGATTCTCATCTTAATTTGTTGGACAGAAACTTACGGTCTATTAAATTTCTTATTCCTGATCTAGATATTAATCTCTGGCACCGTCGTTCAATTAGTTCATTATGCATGTTGCATAAGATTTTTCACAGCTCTGACCATCCTTTACATTCAGATCTCCCTGGACAATTCTATCCTGTTCGTAATACTAGGCAGGCAGTTAATTCTAATAGCCAGGCCTTCTCCATCACGAGGCTCAATACTACGCAGTACTCTAGAAGTTTTATTCCAGCTGTGACCAAGTTGTGGAATGATCTTCCTAATCGGGTGGTTGAATCAGTAGAACTTCAAAAGTTCAAAGTTGGAGCAAATGCTTTTTTGTTGACCAGGCGGACATAGTCTTCTTATAGTTTATTTATGACATATTTGTTTTTGATGTTGTTGATAGTTTATTATATGACATGTCTGTTTTGACGTTTATTCTTATTTTAGAATGATTTATTGTTAATTTATTCTCTTCATTTATTTATTTCCTTATTTCCTTTCCTCACTGGGCTATTTTTCCCTGTTGGAGCCTCTGGGCTTATAGCATCCTGCTTTTCCAACTAGGGTTGTAGCTTGGATAGTAATAATAATAATAATAATAATAGTCCTAAGTAAATGGTCTTCAGATTCGCTATTGTGCCAAAAAATTTGGAATTGGTTAGGAATGCCAATCTGGACATGTTTTTAATGTCGCTCAACAAGAAATAGAGTTGTTTTGCTTACCTGTCCTTATCCCCTATCATAGTAGTTGGATGCCCTGTTACAGGAGTGGTTTACAGATTAGTATCCTCTGCTATTGAAGTGACCAAGGGGATTGCCTTTCAAAACCAATTTTATCTGACAACCAGGTTTAGTTCAATTCACTCAAACCAGTGTACTGTATATTCATCTCCATGGAGATTATCCTCTATTTTCAGAGACATGATTTCTTTTTCCTTTTGATTGTTTATCTTAAGTTCCAAAAGCAGTCCACCAATAATTTGTATCAAAGACAATGGAATGTTTATTTTGATTTGGGCAATTATTATTATCATTACTAGCTAAGCTATAACCCTAATTGGAAAAGCAAGATGCTATAAGCCTAAGGGCTCCAACAGGGAAAAATAACCCTACGAGGAAAGGAAATAAGGAAATGAAAAAAATTATATAAGTAGTAGTGAAAAATTAAATTATAATATTTTAAAAACATTAACAACATTTAAACAGATATTTGATATATAAACTATAAATGGAGAACAGGCGTACCAACCTGAACTGAGACCCATGACTAAGATCACGCGGAAAGACTAGGATAATAAACTAATAATAATATCACTGATATGGTAATACATGAAAAAAGGAATGCATGCTGGAAAATGACAATAATAAACGTAAAATAACCCGAAGGGACGAACGGAGAGGCAGGGGAAGACCAAGCTTAACAGCGCAAGAGAGACCGAGCTAGGCAGGGCTGCCAACATAACAAGGTGTCGGTGAGGTGCCGACAACAAACATAAAATAATAACTGCCTCGCGAAAGTTCCGACGAACTAGAATACTAGTAAAATAACGTATACGCTAATATGATTGCTACTACGAACGTGAAATGTAAAACGAGTAAAACTAGCAACGCCCGAAGGCGACCAGGCATGCCAACCTAAATGAACAAAGATATCGTAATATCATAAACTACCTGTTAATATAATAACAGATAATACCATAGCATAAAATAACACGGGGTGTGAACCGTGGATACCCAGAAAGTTCAGGACGAGAAACAATCAATATAGAAGACTGATTGCTAAGCGTCAAGAACGAGTGAGAGAGAGGAGGTAGCCAGCCAGCATGGCGGACCCGATGCAAGGTCGTGTAATATAAAAACTGAGATAATTAAATAACCAAGGGCAAGACTACCTCCAAATACTCAAAACTCATAGATCTGGTACTTAACTTAGGTGGAGTAACAGTAGAATCCGACATCCTGGGATAAATCATGGGTAAACCAAAGGAAAACACTCACCAAGAAAGAATAACAGCATCCAAGCAGGTGCTATGAAAAGGAGTGACGTCACTAGCGTGGGTGGGCTCGTTCGTAGTAGCGATTGGAGTTGGGTTGTTGAACGGCTCCTCGCTGTTCGGGGATGTTGACAGGAGTTATCTAAATGGTGCGAGACCTCTGGTTGTGATTTATCATGTCCCAGTTATTTATACCAACACCTTATTAGGTGAGCGAGCTGGGTTCAACCTAGCATTCCTATACAATTTTTTCTCTGTTAAATTCATAGCAGTTATTACCTTAGAAATGATGTAAAAGGAGCATTTCACTGGGCGGCACAGGTCAGAGCCCAGAAAAGATTTTTTATCCATTACTGACAGTACATTCCAAATTTAAAAATATTTTAAGTTAAAGGTTTACCTCAATTTTTTTCATTTTCACTCTGAAAAAGTCTGTGATGAATATATTTCTTTCCTGTAAAATCTGCTAAATTTTATTTAGACAAGGCTGAAAACATCTGGAGAAAGGATCCCATTTTTTTGTGGGTTTAGGATTTTGCGGTACTGTATTCTCTTAAAGGTTTTAAAGGCTGCTCATGAATGGCAGAGGCAAGGGAGAGGGACATTGTCCTATCAAGCAGGACAATGCCCAGGAGACTGACCATATACTGTATACATATGATCGGCATCCAAGCCCCTCTCCACCCAAGCTAGAACCAAGGAGGGCCAGGGAATGGCTACTGATGCCTCAGCAAATAGACCTACATGCTCCCCCAAACCCCCCATCCTTAGGTCATAAGGATGGTGAGGTTGCAGCGACCAAAGGAACTATTGACTTTGAGCGCGACTCAAAGCCCAGTCTGGCATTCACCAGTCAGGGATGTTACCATATCGGTCACCACAACCCTAAAAGTATGTTGTTTCTTTTTAAGAGTTTAGTGACAAAAGCACAAACAGAATTAGATTAGAGTTAGATGAAGATTTTGAAGTTTCAGGTTCTTGATATCAGAAGCACAGCTATCTTGAAGGGTCAAGTTCTTGATATCAGAAGCACAGCTATCTTGAAGGGTCAAGTTCTTGATATCAGAAGCACAGCTATCTTGAAGGGTCAAGTTCTTGATATCAGAAGCATAGCTATCTTGAAGGGTCAAGTTCTTGATATCAGAAGCACAGCTATCTTTCTTGATTTCTGAAGGAATTTTTCTTTGGAAAGAATTTTAGCAGCACCTTAGTAGTGTCCCAAGTTGGTTTTCAAAAAAATAATTTGTAGAAGAAACATGGTTTCCTATGAGAATTACTAGGCATTGGGTGTGCTGGTACCCATGGGCGATGTAGTGTATATAACAATTTACTGTTGATTTATTTGCTTAAATTGGCTTTCAAGTTACAGTGTTAGTTTCCTTAATGAGAAAGTTCAGTGTTGGGTAATATAAGTGTATACATTTTAAAAGTTTATCAAACTTTTAAAATGTATACACTTATATTACCCAACACTGAACTTTCTCATTAAGGAAACTAACACTATAACTTGAAAGCCAATTTAAGCAAATAAATCAACAGTAAATTGTTATATACACTACATCGCCCATGGGTACCAGCACAGCCAATGCCTAGTAATTCTCATAGGAAACCATGTTTCTTCTACAATATAGTTTTTTTATAGTTTACAATTGGTTACCATTAAACTAAACAGAGAATAGTCTCAGGTAATTAAAAGAGTTGGTTAGTCTAGGATTTTTCATGTCCTATCTTTCCTTTACCAACCTACCTCCATCGAAGTGTGGGAGTCTGAACCATTAACATCTGGGGTATTTCATAGAAATAAACAGAATTTTGATAATGAAATTACTTATTTCTATACTCATCTGATGTTTGTAAACTTGAACCTCCATCTTTTCCCCCATGGACTAGTGATGTCAAGAGGGTAGTGATCTAGGTTCAAATTCGAGACTGTAAAGACAAAGGCAGACCATTACCATCAACTGCTAGATTAACTCAATGCTTTACTAGAGGAACAGGCTTATTACAAGGAAAGAAAACAGGATTTTTTTTAGTTCTAGGGTAGATGTTGTCATGTATTCACCTTTGAGAGAGAAGCACTATGAACATCAGGTGAGTTATATAAATGATAAATTTGTTATTAGAATTGTTTATCCTTCAAAATCAGCAAAATTGGCTCTTTCATATTTTCACTAAGTACCATACCATCCACCTTTCCCTTTTAACATATCATCTGCCTCATATTAATTTTCTTCTCTTCTGTACAATACCACATATGATATGTTCTAAAGGCCAGGAATTTGTATTCTAGTTTTCTCTAAAATTCTTGCAGCACAAAAACCCTTGAACATTTGTTTTATTTCCTAATATAGCTCTTTAAAAAAGGCACATGACAATGCTGGATCTTTCAGATATTCCAATTTCTGGATACCCTTTACATGTGTGTGTGTCTTGTATGCAATCTGAGAATTTTGTTTATTGCATTTTATTTAAAGTTTTACTATAATGCACATATTACTTGAGTTGTAGTTAAGATTAACTTTGACTTTTACAACATGTGGTACAGGTTTATCAGCCAGGATTCTCCAGCTAACAGGTGTGGTTGGTAAAGTAGTCACCTCAATTGTCGTTTGTAGTGTATTCTACCAAGTAATGATGGTAAATTAGTCTTCTGAAATCTGATTATTTTCATTACCTGAAGCTGGTTTTAATATAAAAATGGGAAGCTAGATAATTTTTAAAACTAAAACTTCAAATTTTTCTCTATTTGAATTGAGGCCTTTAATTTGCATAGACAATTTGCATTTTTATTCATTGATTGATAGCCAAGTGTATAGTATTGATAGTGAAACTCCGCTGTAAATAGTAGATTTTTCTTCATGTAATGAAAGGATTCTTTCAAACAATACAATTAAGTTATACAACTAGTAGTGTAGTTCAGAATTTTTCCTTGTTATTTACAATATCATTATGTATTTTAGCTTTATTTTGGCATATTTAATTTTCCCTTGTAAAACCAAGAAATATTTAAAAATTTTACTTTAAAATTCAAAAGGTACTGATTTATAACTGTCCCTAAAATTAGTCTTAGGTGATGATATAGATATTTACCTGTAGATTTTCCCACCGAGAACTTTGCTGTTTACAGTTTGGTAAATAGCAAAGTATTTTATGGACTCCATTGTCAATATTAATATTTAAACTTGCTTAGCATAGTATTTTTAAAGTTCCATATATTTTTTTAGAATTCCATACATTCGTATCGTTTCTCATTTCCAAGCTAAAAATTGTTGCCTTCTATATCCATGTTTATTAAAATACTTTGTTAGAATTTTAAGTGTTATTGGGATCATACAAATGGACACTTACTCGACCATAGTTGCAAAGTTCACACTTAGCAAATGGATACCTGGTTGTAGTAAATGAAGAAATAGCAAGATGATATGAAGTATCTATAATTATAGGAAACCACCCCTACCTACTATAAGTGCTTACTTTAGGACTGTTTCATTTTCAGTTGCTAAATGTTGTAGGAACCTTTCTCAGGGAAGCATTTCCCTTAACTTTCTTCATCCTTTTCTTTTCAAAATTTAGGATTTGATTTTCACATTTATGTTTTATTATGCATTCTGTGGATCGTATTTACTATTTTTAGGCAAACTTTGTTGGGTGTTTTTTTATTGAATATATCTGTATTACATGATAATCTTTGTGCTTATGAGAGCAGAGGCCAAAGACCTGTGAGCCATTCCATCTGAGGCCAAACCAGGGCTATTAGGATCACATGGATATTCCATGACCTGCTAAACATATTAATGATTTACTTGAAAATATGGCAGCTAGAGGTTTCTAAATTGACGGGCAAAACCTCTCCAATCTTTTTATTTAGCTAATTAGTAAACATATTTAAGTTTAAATTTTCCCTCTACTTTCATATTTCTGGATGAATTAACAGGTGAAGAGACCACTTGTTTAGAATAATCTTGCATTTACCTGTGAGGTGAATACCTCCATCTTTCTTTTTATTGGGTTTACCCAGCTACTTCTATATTTTGATACAAACTAGTGAATGCAGATATTACTCATTTTGAGGAACCTGATGTTTACTGCTAAGTTAGTTGGCTAAACATTCAATTTCCTGGAATTAAATGAAGAAGTAAGGTAATACTCCTCATCTCTGTTTAATGCAGAAAATTCTGAACGAAAGGAAATAGGCATTCTGACCTGATGCCTCTGGTTCCTAATATAAGGGAAAGTAATTTTGTTGTCTTTGAATACAGCAATAACCTTCCCCATCACCTAGACCTTCTCTAGAAGTGTAATTTTAGGCCATTAATAACGATGCAATTTATATATAATGTCATGCAATGGTTTTTGCACTATTTGGACAGCTGCTGCTCTCCTTTGAGACTCTACTGTAGGAGGGATGAGGTGCCCACCTGAAATTCCCTGCTGTCTAGAAGGTGTGATCTACAGAAGGAGCACACATGCTTTTCAACCTACCTGGAATGCTTGACTTCCTAGAGAGCTCTAGTTGTATGAAACATTTCATGAGTCAACAAGTCTCTTAAACAGAACCTTTCAAACTCATAGTAGCCCTGGTGAAGTTAGTTGGAAAACTGCATTTCATTTCCTGTCATTTTGAAGGATAAAAGATCTCCATGGCCGTGCTTCGGGAGTATGTGGCCAGGACCTAAAATCTAGCCAGCCATGACTTCAATCCCCTTCCATCTCTCCTCTTCAAAGGCAGGGACCATGATGTCTTGCCTTCCTTTTTTTGATTGAGGTTAAATGAGATCCTGTAACTCCTGTTTATTTTCTAGAATCTTGGAACAATGAGACACATATAAAAGGAAGAGAGAACCTCTGAATTGGATTACGAAAAAAACCTATCAGAGGAACTTTTTTGCAAAGTTAATACAGTAATCTATTATTATTATTATTATTATTATTATTATTATTATTATTATTATTATTATTAGCCAAGCTACAACCCTAGTTGGAAAAGCAAGATGCTATAATCCCAAGGGCTCCAATAGGGAAAAATAGCCCAGTGAGGAAAGGAAATAAGGAAATAAATAAATAATGAGAACAAATTATCAATAAATCATTCTAAAACCAGTAGCAACATCAAAACAGATATGTCATATATAAACTATTAACGTCAAAAACAGATATGCCATATATAAACTATAAAAAGACTCATGTCAGCCTGGTCAACATAACAACATTTGCTCCAACTTTAAACTTTTGAAGTTCTACTGATTCAACTACCCGATTAGGAAGATCATTCCACAACTTGGTCACAACTAGTATAAAACTTCTAGAGTACTATGTAGTATTGAGCCTTATGATGGAGAAGGCCTGACTATTAGAATTAACTGCATGCCCAGAATTACAAACAGGATTGAACTGTCCGGGAAGATCTAAATGTAAAGGATGATCAGAATTATGAAAAATCTTATGCAACATGCATAATGAACTAATTGAACAGCAGTGCCAGAAATTAATATCTAGTTCAGGAATAAGAAATTTAATAGACCCTAAGTTCCTGTCCAACAAATTAAGATGAGAATCAGCAGCTGAAGACCAGACAGGAGAACAATACTCAAAAAAAGAAAAATGAAAGAATTAAAACACTTCTTCAAAATAGACTGATCACCAAAAATTCTTAAAAGACTTTCTCAGTAAGCCAATTTTTGTGCAATTGAAGAAGTCACAAACCTTATGTGGTTCTCAAAAGTAAATTGGCTGTCGAGAATGGGATAGATATGCAGTTTATCGTTTAAATTGGAAAAAACTTAGATAGCAAAATATTAAATTGGCTCCAAAAGAAAATATGTTTTGATAAGATATCCCCTTACTGTATTTTTCAAACTCAAATGAAGAAAAGGCAAATGATGATAAGGGAAAATATATTTAAAAGCCTAGGAAACCTAATGCATGATTTGACTAAATATGTTGTGGCAGCCTTTTGGAAAGGACCCTGCTGGGCAATCTTTTTTTATTATTATTATTTGCTAAGCTACAACCCTAGTTGAAAAAGCAGGATGTTATTAGCACAGGGGCTCCAACAGGGAAAATAGCCGAGTGAGGAAGGGAAACAAGGAAAAATAAAATGTTTTAAGAACAGTAACAACATTAAGAATAGATATTTCCTATGTGAACTAAAAAAACTTTAACAAAACAAGAGGAAGAGAAACAAGATAGAAGTATGCATCCGAGTGTACCCTCAAGCAAAAGAACTCTAACCCAAGACAGGACGGGGTCTGAGACACATTCAAGCTCAACAGTTTTTAGCAGTACGTGTAACCTGTGTGTGCTAGGGATGGATTTTTTGGGAAAGCCTATAGGTCTGGCCTACCTACTGAATCATCAGCAGCCATTGCTTGGCCCCCTCTGGTCCTAACTTCATGGAGAAGGGGCTTTGGTCATTGATCATATGTATATATATGATCAGTTTCTAAGGCATTGTCCTGTCCCTTGCATGTGCCATTCATGAGTAACATTTAAACCTTTAAATAAGAGAATAGAAACCAGGATGCCATGTTGATACCAATTGTAAGACAGCTAATTACTCATCTTTTGTGTTCCATATTATTTTGGTCAACTATTATGGGTCTTCAAAGTTTTTTTCAAGATTATAGTGTTTACATAAGGAAAATTAATGCCTTACTATAAATTATTAGATATTAGGTCAACATAAAATTACATTCATTACAATGAAAGTTTTGAAACCTTGTTATAGATCTGTTTTTACATCTGTTTGATACATTATTTTCATTGTACTTTTTAGAACAAATTGATTAGTTTATATTTTGTATGTACAAATTAAATGTTGTATAGTGTCTGTTATTGAAAAAGTGAAACAATCTATGAGTATTATAAAGATCCCAGAGGTGAGGAGCAAGATGATAGCAAGTTGAATCCTGTGCGTGATCCTGTGCTTGTGCTGGCTAACCATTTTATGATGTTGGATGCCTGGCGAGAAAATATCTCAACTGCAAATCTACTGGGCCCTAATTCTGATGGTAAAAATGTCAAGGAAGTTTTGCACCAATATGTTGGTATTGCTAGACATGTAGTAATTTGAAGTTTCACCTTGAAAATTTAGTTGATGCTTGTTCTTTCACCATATGAAAATGGTGTACTGTACTTTAGTGCTGAGAGTATATGGCTAACAACCGTAATGTATTTTAAGGGTAAAGTGTCTTTGGTAATGTAATGACATAATTTGATATGTTACTTTCGTATTTTCTCTAATTTTTTTTAACAGGCTATGGGTAGCAGGTAGTTTTGAAGGGAAATTGATGTAAAACATTATTCAAATGCTTGTAATCTCATGACTATCATTGATAAATAAGCTATTTTATCAGATAGTCAATTCTTATGCATTCATTGTCTTATGCAATTTAGGAAAAATCTTAGAATATGATATATGCGTTTATTATGTTAATGGAAATTTAATTAAATAGAAATGTCCAAAAATTTCTCCCCCTCTTTACATTAAGGAATGCTTGCTACATTTTTATAACTTTCCCAATGTCCAGGTGCATGAACCCCCATTACCATTATTTCTTGTGGAGAAATTATGCTCCGTTAGCATGATTCCCGTTAACACATCTCCATGAATATGGGTCTCTGGGCTTGTCTGGAAAGTACTAGAGGTGGGCTACTCGGCGGGACCGAGAACCCATGATTCCTCCTGAATCGATGGAGGTGCTTTCATCATTCGTGTTGCAATTCGGGAGTCAAAATCGGAGTTTCACACTTTTCAGTGGGACTGTCATCCTACAGTTGGAGGACCACACGATTTTGAATAAAATCAGGCTTCAATACTCATGTTAATAGGGACTTGACTGTACTACCACTAGAGAGTTATTGGGTCCTTTGACTGGCCAGATAGTACTACATTGGATCCCTCTATCCGGTTATGGCTAATTTTTCCTTTGCCTATGCATAAAATAAATAGTTTGGCCTATTCTTTCCACATTCTCCTCTGTCCTCATTCACCTGACAACACTGAGATTACCAAACAATTCTTCTTCACTCTAAAAGTTAACCATTACACTGTAAATGTTCAGTGGCTACTTTCCTCTTGGTAAGGGAAGAAGAGAGACTTTAGTCTTGGGTAGTGCCATAGCCTCGGTACCATGGTCTTCCATTGTCTTGGGTTAGAGTTCTCTTGCCTGAGGGTAGACTTGGGCACACTATTGTATCTTATTTATCTTCCTCATGTTTTTTAAGGCTTTATAGTTTATATATTAAAGAGATATTTTAGTGTTGTTACTGTTCTTAAAATAAATTATTTTAATTGTTCATTACTTCTCTTGTAATTTATTTATTTTCTTATTTCCATTCCGTATTGGGCTATTTTTTGTTTTAGGAGGCCTTGGGATTATAGCATCTTGCATTTCAATCTAGGGTTGTAGCTTAGCTAGTAATAATAATAATGATACTATTATGAAGAAGTCAATATATTTGCCATTTCTCAATGGAAGCAAGCACTACACACCCTTAAGTTACTGTAAATTACAATGAAGGCCCGACCATCTTAATGTCATATCATCAAGGTTCAGAAATGCCTGGCACATATACTAGTTTGCCCTGGATTTTTCATGGATACTAAATTTGTCAATAGAAAAGAATATTTGTTGGTGAGCGCAATAGTGACTTGAGGAATGTAACCTCTGGTATTCTGCAGGTTACTTTTTCATGGCCTTTTTTTACTGGTGAGTCCACAGCTGTGATTGGGCACCACAGTGGGGTGTTGGGCTTGCCCGGCTGACATTTTGATGAGCATCTATTCTTATGAAACTGGAACTGAAACATGACACTTTTACCTTTAACTTTAAGCTATTAACAGAAAACATGCAAGAGTAACATTGTAATGTAAATATTCACTATAAAATATTGTAAAGTACAAAGTTTTACATTGCACAAAGAGAAAAAATGCAAAAAGTAGAATAATCTGAATAGACGCTTTTGATGATATTTATTTTCCAGGGACATACTCTCTTCCCTCTTACCTCTTGGGTGATGGTAAGTGGGTGGGAGTAAAGCAGTCCCATGAAAGTGTACATTGCAGCAAGAGCATATTTGTTTTATTTTATCATTTTCATTTGAGACCATAAAGGTGACATTTTAATCATTTTACCTTGAAGATATTGTTCATGGAAAGTAATGTTTATGAAGCTAAATACTTTGTCACTGACATGTTAGACAAAAAGTAAGTCTCACTGATGTTTGCAACCTCTAAATATGTGAGAGGCATATGCAGTGCTGCTAGCTAGCAGACTATTTTCTTTTGGATTGAGAATTCAAGGCCTAATATCCATGGAGACATCAAATGAATTTGTTGTGAATTTTTTATGAAACCTAAGCCTAATGGTATTGTTCTCATTTCTCTCATATTCTAAGTAGTTATCACATATTTATGGGAATTATATTTTGTGTTTTAAGGGTTGCAATTTATCTGGCCAGTGTCGAAGACTAGTTTATTGATATTAAAATTATTTCAAGTATATGGAAAGTGTTACGTAAATATAGGCAAGGGTCCTTGAATATTAAATGTTGTAAGCCTGTCATTAGAATTGGAAATAAAGGTACACAGTCATGATAGTTCCAGTCTAGAAACTACAAAACCATGTTTGATATGAGCCCCATACTGTTTGCTAATTATATGATTCACTAAGAAAAATGCCCAGCCACAAACTGATAGGTAACCTTTTACCAGATAAGCTTTTTTTATTCAATCCTAATTTCAATTTATTCACCTGTGACACCTTTAATAAATGAAGCTTCTAGCATTTAGAGTCACAGATTGTATCACATAATTTTGAGCAGACATACACTCAATTTAGCTCACTTTTCTTAGCATTCTCATGTATACTTAGTAAGCATTTTTTTTATGTCAGCATTGCAGTATACTGTATCATATTTTGCTATTTTCTTGTATCAAAGTGTGCACCACACATTAATCAGTGTTGTAGACTATTTGACCTTTGTGCCTAAACCAACTGTATATGCATGCATTCTAGGTCAACTGAAAATATTATTTCATGTATTCATGAAACTTTACAAAATTAAGTCATATCTATAGTGATCTTTTTCCTTGGTTTAATTCTCACCTGCCAGATAATCTGGGTTTTATTAATATTTTTACAAGGCAGATGAAATTATGGGGGTAGACATTGGATTTAGAGTAGCAAAAGGCTTAACTGTACATAATAATTTCCTTATCAGGGAGGTACTAGAAACAAATTAATTAATGCTTGTTTGAAGTTATTTTGTTGTTCATAAAGTTGTTCTCTGTGCATTAATCTTGATTATTTACACATGACATGGTTACTCTGCAGTTGTTTTATTTTTAGTTTGGATTAACTAAAAATTATTTTTTTTTAACTTTTCATAATTCAAGTTTTGTTCCAACTTCTTATCTTAGCCTCAAAGTGAAGATTTGCTCCGAAAGATGATTTACTTTAATAGGGTCCTCATACACAATAAATGTCAGAAATATATTACCTTCTGTGAGTTGCTAATAGAATGGGTGACTGAAAGCTTCTTGCATATCCTTTGCATAGGAGTACAAAGGAAAAGAAGATGCTTGTTCTTAGTTAAAAGTTTTAAGTTTCTTATGTCTGAAGTTCAAGATATCAAGATGATGATGATAATGAATAATAATTGGACAATATTTTTAAATCAGAGATGTACATGATGCTCCCTGCTTTGTATTAATTTTGTGTGGTACCTGTGAATCATCTTTTATTCGTTATAATCGATATCATTTACTCTTTTATCTTTGAAGACTAGTACAGTGCTCATAATAGTAAATATCCAGTGAATCAATTGCTTCTTATCATTTTGGCTTTACATGACTGCAGTATTATATTTGCTGTTCACTGCGCTTTTGATCTCTTTTAGACCTTTCTTAGGTTTCATGTTCTATTCATTATTAGACTTTCATTGATAATTTCATTGGTAGATTTTGGAAATACTGTATGGTGTAATTAGCACTGCTTCATTTAGCTAATTATATTGAGGGTAGTAAAAGTATTTTATATATTTATATACAAGTGTTTTCTTTCTTATTGATTGGTTACATGTGACCAGCCAAAGAATTTCTGTTTAATGTTCAACTTTTATTGAATATTGACTAATTTGATAAGCTACAATTCAACAGTACAGATTTTAAAAGCTTATGTACCTACGCAAATGGCAGATTTCTTATTTTTTATGTCAGTAGATATCAGGTTAAAGAGGGATAAGTTCAGAGATGATGATTGATTAGTGAAGTAATTGTTGAAGTTTCTTGAGCAAATCTGCCGAAGGATAAAGTTCCCTTGCTTATTTGCATTGACATTATTGCCTAAAAGGTTAACCCTTTTACCCCCAAAGGACGTACTGGTACGTTTCACAAAAGCCATCCCTTTACCCCCATGGATGTACCGGTACGTCCTTCCAAAAAAAATGCTATAAAATTTTTTTTTCATATTTTTGATAATTTTTTGAGAAAATTCAGGCATTTTCCAAGAGAATGAGACCAACCTGACCTCTCTATGACAAAAATTAAGGCTGTTAGAGTAATTTAAAAAAAATATACTGCAAAATGTGCTGGGAAAAAAATAACCCCCTGGGGGTTAAGGGTTGGAAATTTCCAAATAGCCTGGGGGTTAAAGGGTTAATAAATCATTAGTGAACCCAAAGATTGAACTGTCTCACTTTAGTAATAAAGAAGGCATTAGAAAATGCCAAAATTATTATGTTAAATGATATTAAGCTGAACAAATCATTCTTCATCTAAACATTCGTTACCCCAAAAAACCAGTTAAGTAATCTTGAATGTAGATCTTATGCAAGTGGAAAATCCCTATGATACTTCGATTATTAGTCGGGACCATTTCTTAAAATCTGGTCTATAAATAATGGACTGTAACCTATTAGGATACCTGTGCATCTCTTATGACTGCTATTCAAATCACACAATTTCAAGAATAGCTCATTTCTTTTGGCCCTTCCATAAGCCCTAAATTTGATATTTGACATTTGCGATGCTTTCCAACCTGCTGACCTTCCATTTTCTATCTTCATTCTTCTCATGTCATTCCAGCATACTTAATTTTCTTGGTATAAAAGTAGAATATACCAGCAACTAGAATCAATTTGAAAACATTAAATTCATGAGATTTCTATGTGAAAAGGCAGTTTCTGCTCCATCAATTAAGGGTCATAGATCTATGTTGAATTTAGAATTGCAACATGTTGGTTTGAGTTTAGCTACCCATGTTTTGATAAAAGATGCTACAGTATTTGATTCATTTATTATTGAAAAGCCTCCTGCTCAATATACAATTACAGTACTGTTGATAAATTGAACTGTTATACTAAGTTATTTGAGAGATCCTCAGTTTGAACCTGTAGATAATCAGAAGTTTAATAATAAGGTTACTCATTTCTATATTCACCTGCCATACATATTTCTTCTCTCTTCAAGATGGTTAAATGTCAATCTCTACCCTTTAATTGAAAAAAATTAATGTTTTCTCTCCTTGTAATTGCCCTGCTACTTTAGTTTAGATTTAGGTTCATATGGCAGAGTATGGCAATGCTTCCACATTGGTAAATCATAACTCTGTCTTTCAGTTTTCTCTTCAACAGACATTCACCCTAATGTGTTTGCCAATGCTTCATATTTTATTTTTGTGTTAGGAAGTTTTTATAGAAACCCAATTTAATTTTTATAGTAAAAGGAATGTCTTCTTCTGGCTTTGCAATGTTTTCTTATGAAAGCTTTTCAAGGGATTCATTGTAGGACAATAATGATACCTATTTCCTTTGCGTTATGTGCCAGGGGGAAACTTGGGATTTGAATAACCATTGTCAAGAATGCAGTTCCTCTCGGTTCCTGTAATGTAGGAATATCTTCAATTAGAAAATGTATATGTAAAAGATACTTTCTTTGGAGACAAACCTTGAGATAATCTAGAACTATGAGGCTGGCTTAAAGTCAAGTGTGATCGCTAAGGAATAGTACTGAAGTCCGTTGACGATAAGCATGATCCTTAAGTAGAAGAAAGTCATCAAGGCAGCAACACCTACTAGGGGTGTGACTGTCTTTTCTAGTAAGAGGAGCCACATTTTTGATGAAATGGAGAGACTCTTTCTCCTCTTGATTAAGGACAAGGTAATCGCTGGAGACATGATCACTGAGACGATAATCTGCCACAAGGCCAGCGCCTTTTTCAGTAATCTCGTGCATGCTCAGACCGAAGACGACACAGGATAAGCAGCATCGCAGCAGGCATCTCCATAGTTCAAGGCATCATGCGGTTGGTTTAAAGAGACAGTTTGATATTTATTTGATGGGGCGGCATGGAGAGGCTGCCAGCTTGTACTCAAAAGTGATCGAAGCCTTTGTTAAGACGTTTGACGATTTGACTATCCAGGAAGGCTATAGTCTTCAGCAAGTTTTTAATTGTGATGAAACTGGGCTTTTTTGGAAGAAAATACCTATTGAATGTACATTACGGCTGAAGAGAAGCTGCCCAGGCATAAGCCTCTGAAGGAAAGGCATACACTTCACTCTGTTCAAACACCATTAGGTATTGTAAGGTCAAGCCCCTAGTGATGTATCATTCAGAGACTCCTCAAGCCTCAAGTCCCACAAAGTGATCTAGGAGAAGCTTCCAGTGATGTGGAGGGCTAATGCAAAAGCTTGGGTTAATGAGACTATTGTTTGTTGAGTAGGTAAACCTCTGTTTCAGTCCAACTGTAAAAAAATGTTTGGAAGAGAAGAGCCTCCCTCTGAATTGTCTGCTGGTGTTGCACAACACTCCACCTCACCCTTCTGGCCACGAGGAAGATATCCTTCAGGAGTATTCCTTTATCAAGATTCTCTACCTTCTGAAACATCAACTTGTTTTATACATGCCCCTTACTGGTTCTACATTGTTACCATGTTTTAAATGCGTTGCCTAATATTTTATACATCATTATAAGTGATGTATTTTAATCAGTAAATTTTTCTAACTGAAGATTTTTTGATGCTTGAAAAAATTTATAACAAGTTTTAGAATTCTTGTGGTAAGCAAAAGCTATGTTGATTATGGATATTTAGTATGTGAAAGTGAACTTGAGTATAAAAATGTCAGCTCTTAAGTACTTCATAAAGAATGACAAGTCACCATTTAGAGTAGGTATAGAAAATTTGTAATTGATTGAGAATGATAAAAACATTGATGTATTGTGTGTACTAAACGTTATGGTAAGTTGAGGGAAAATTACTGTTTAATCTTATTGCAGAAATAAAGATAATGTTAATTTTCATTGTACTGTATTTAATTTTGTGAAATGTCTCATCTGGTTTTTAAGTAATGAATAAGTTGATGGGAAAAGTCTTAAAAAATTATTGTGATATTAAATATATCTGTTAATTTTTGTTTTTTTTTTTTTCTCAGAAGCAGATGACAGTTGTACCAATGGAGGTGAAGATGTAACAGAAGGGATTATGAGCTCCAACTCCACTCAGCTTCCACCGCGACGTTCTCTTCCTTCTTATCCTCCTCGCTCATCGAGAGCATCAGTTGTATTGCCCATCTTTAACTCTGCATTCGAGTCTCCCGCAAGGTAAAAGAATTTATATGTTTTGCCGTTCTATTTCCCCTTCTTGTTGATGCTTTTTTATTGCATTGTATGCTTTTTTTCAATTAGGTAAGAGCATGAAAGCAAGTCTTTAAAGCCATAGTTTTAAAACTTGAATGCCTTGCGTAATGATAATTCAAGGCTGAGTATCGATCTGTTTATAATCTTTTAACTATTAACCAGTATCTTCTTATGAAGTGCAATGTATGTAATTTATTCAGGCTTTGTTCCTTACAAAAAAGGAATTTTGACAAAGGAAAAATCTATTTTGGAAGGTTCATTGTGGTCTCCAAGTACTCCTTTGTGGAAGACTAGAAGAGTGAATCCCTAACAAAGCAAAAAATAAACAACCTGCATGGCCAGTGTATCAGCATACATAGTACGGATTCAGTTACCCATGAATTCTGGCTATACTGAACTTGTCTAAGTACCTCTTATACTGAAAGATGTCAGACAACCGCTTGCACGTCATCACCAATGCTAATACTTATAGAGTACTGTGATACTGGAGACAATAGTACCAAGGCAATAGTTTGCCCTCAATTACTATCTTCTATAGTCTGGTTAAGACTCATATCCCTCTCTTCTATACATGTAGCTAGGGAGAAGGGGGATGGTTTGGAGACTACACAGCACTTCTCAAAACTAAGTTTTTCCTTTATCGAGGTTAATGTGATGTGTGGTCTCCAGGAACCAATACCAGAGAAACATTAGAGTAGACTCATGTACCAAAAGGGACAATCATCTACAACTAAGCAAACAGTTATTGTGTATCCGGGTGAGAATAAAATGACACGTTTGATGCTCACCTCATAAAAAAGGTACCCGGGGAGAGAGCTAAATGTCTGTCATGGTGCTTTGTTTAGGGACCAGGATGAAAGGTTTCCTCTTTGCACAAGTTTCCTCCCATAGGTGCCACAAATAAGGTGAGCACTACACATGCATGTTTTATGGTTTATATTTTTTCAGGTAGTATCTTATAATCACATTATGACCAGACCAACCCGTTGTCTTGAAATTGCTTATTGGCAAAGGGGGCCAATAAGGAAACAATTTTTCTGAAAAAGGTTTTAGGGTTGGAGGAAAAATCTGTGATTCATGTGCAACAAGTAATACACATACAAAAAAGAAGTTTGTCCTATCTTCTTTTTCTTCTACATTGCAACCACCATTGGACCAAAACGTTGTTGAATGTAACAAGCTAATTTCAAGTCTTATTATCATTCCATTAATATATTTCCTATTTTTATGTCATTGTCAACCTTAACAAAAGCCATTGAATTTAAATATACAATTTTCACCCTTATGTGAACCCATTGTATTAATCCTTCCTCCACTCCCATCACATTGGTGATCTACGGAATGCCCCAAACACCCAGCCCGCCTACCAGCTCAGCTTGCTGTATGCCTTATCCTCCAACGATGACCACCATCAACTCTGACTCATCTATCCATGCTGCCACAGTAACACCCTTGCCATTAGAGATGCGTTGGCCCGTTTTTTAGTTGACTATAAAGCCTACCCTGAAATTTTAGAAATTTTTTCCTGAAAGAATTTGTGTTGTGGAAGAAGTTTGGAAGTTCACGGCTAGCCCAGGCCTTTTGAGACTGCTCTGTTCCCACTGAGAAAAGGTTCATTGCTCTTTGAAACAGAAACAACCCCTGACATGATATTCATTGCTGAGGTTTTTAGCCTCTGCAAAAGGAACCAACACCCTGGCCTTTTTTCAGCTACCTTTAGTGCTCTTATTTCTGAAAGCTGGGGTTCTGTCTAAGTTAAAGGTTGAGAAAGTTGCCTTTTATCTTCCCAAGGAAACTTGTTTGCTGTCAGGAGTGGTTTGGGTTGAGGGTGTAATGCAGGTGGCCTCTTTGCAGGTTGTCTGATGAACTGTTATCCTACAGTCCTCAGCAAGTCTTTAATTGTGATGAAACTGGGCTTTTTTGGTAGAAAATACCTATTGAATGTACATTACGGGTGAAGAAAAACTGCCCAGGCATAAGCCTGTGAAGGAAAGGCTTACCCTTCACTCTGTTTAAACACCAGTGGGTATTGTAAGGTCAAGCCCCTAGTGATGTATCATTCGGAGACTCCTCAAGCCTTCAAGTCCCACAAAGTGATCAAGGAGAAGCTTCCAGTGATGTGGAGGGCTAATGCAAAAGCTTTGGTGTTGCTGCCCTCAGACTTTCTTCTGCTTAAGGATCATGTTTATCGGCGACGGATTTCAGCACTCTTCTCTTTACTGGAAGGGATTGAAAGCTTTTTTTCACTTCCGTGGAAGGAAAGTGTTAACTGTTAGGGCATTAGCCCTATCCACTAAGGATTGAAGAAAGACAGATTCACATAGAGGATTGCTGCAGAGGGACTTTTCCACTTGTACCTTCTAGATATCAAAATCAGTCTTACCTCAAATTTTGTTTTGGCAAAGGCCTGTAAAGCATCATAAGTAAACGTGCACAACAACTTTACAGGGTATATTTAAAGGTTTTATTGGACAACTGCAATTATTTCTGTGAACCTTCCTTGGTTCTTTAGATACTGAATTTAATCAACAGTTACTATTAGAATGTTAAAATTTTCCTTTTTCTTTCCCTTTAGTGAATATGTGCCCTTAGTAAAGGAATGGAACATTCTAGCAGTTAGTGGTAAGAAGTCCAGAACTGACATGCTAAAGTCTCTTTGTCCTTTAAATGTCTTCACTGTTTAAGTTCAGAAGTTCTCTTGTTTGTTTACCTATTACTGTGCATTAAGATGTCTTCCCTTGGATTTGTTAGCAATTACTGTATGAAGTGTTCGTAAGAATTGTTCCAATGGTTACCAATCAAGTTAAAAGTTCAAAGTGCAGAAGAAAACTGCTTTAAGTTCAGGGGGATATCCAGGCAAGACTAGGTTAGTTGATCAAAGCAGGGACAGCAATGGTTATGCCCCCTCCATCTTTAGATAATTACCATAATAAGCCAATTTTCAATCGTGATTAGCTTCAAAAGCTCTTTACATCACTAACTTCTATATTGAAATTCAGAAGTCAAGAGAAATTCTCTCTTGAAAGCAAAAATTATAATCATAGAAAGCTTACCTAATTTCTCAAGTCCAGTCTATGGTTAATAGTGTTTCTTTCAGTACTGATTTGAAAGCCTCTCAGAGCTTGGCATTCTTCATTAACTTTAGACCTTTCCACTGCTAATCCCTTGCTTTCCTGCAATCCTAGTTGCTCTATTTGACAACTAGATTGTGAGGTAGAACAAGTTGGTCGTCTAGATCCTGATATCCCTCCCTTAGTTCTTATGCAATCTCTTAATACAGATGTGGATAGTGTGGTATATCTTATGATTCCCTTAAATCCTGGTAGAGTGTATGGAAGTTTCAATAAAAGTTGATTGTTTGAATCATTTTTGAAATGACGGTGTGCTCCATCTAGCTTGGAAACTCACCTAACTCTAGCAAGGTAAATGTAATCGCTTGTGCATCTACTGCCAAAATGAGTTCTCTGCACATGTGCAACAGCCCTCGTATTCTATTTGTAAACAAACTAGGACATCAGCTGATGTTTCCTTGGTTCAAACTGTTGTCCGGGAAGAAGAAGAGGAAGAAAAAAAGTGAGACATTATCCCCTTTGGAACCTTACATGACTTTATTGCTGAGAAATACCCTTATAATCTCGGGTAAGTTTGGAATCCTTTTGTTCTTCCAAATCTGCAAAAATAGACATATCCAAGACGGTTTATACACCTCAGTTCTTTTCAAGGTGGATAGGGTAGATCTATTGATCCCTCAAATTAAGAAAAATGCTAGCAATTCCAGTTCTCATTTAGTTCTTGAGCCTTCTATCTTTTATTTGTATACCTTGCTCTCCCCTAGCACTGACAACAACCTGTTAAAATTTGCCTTTACATGCATTAGTCTGTTTGAACTTTTGTGATATTCTTGCTCAGAACTGCTTGTATATAAGCTCATTAATTGTTGAAATAAAGTTAGTTGCATTTATTTCGTCTTTCTGTTATAACGTAACAGCAACCTCGCACAGCATAGATGTGCCGTTTACCATGACTGTTTCTTTATGCTGGAAGAAAAATGAGGATTTGAAAATCTCAGCATTTGAGTTTGGATAATTCTAATCAATTGCCTTATATTGTCTCAAATTTCAAGTTGATTTCCAATCTTGACCTCATGCTTATGCCTCATAAACAAAAATATTTGAATTCAAGTTTTACAAGTTGATTGACTAAAGAGATGCTGTTTGTGGGTAATCAAGTACAGTAGGGAGTATTCTTAATCCCTTACCTACGCAGATTATATAATAGGGGTTATATTTAGTCTCTTACAATAAAAATTTGCAATACATCAGGATTTAAATTTGATTTTAAATTATCTAATCTGCTCAGATAAAAGTGTCTCAGATGAGACATCCACTTCATTATCAGCCTTTGTGTGTTTTGTGATTAAGAGAAGAGAGCCGGTATGTGCCTCTACGGTAAGGTCATTCTTTGAGAAAGTGGCGTTATTTCTTTCCCAATTATGGGGCCTGTGTTAGACATGGTAAAAATTATTATAGTGTTAACCGAATAGAGAGCAGAACTCAAACTGATGTCTTGGTTAGTTTCTAGAAATACTAATTTTAAATATGTAACTTCCCTGGTAGTTACATATACATAGCTTAAATCCCGCGTTTCATCGCGCATGATTTAAGCTATATATATGTAACTACCAGGTAAGTATATTTAAAAATTAATTTTATAATAAAAATAGCATGTTTCTGCATTTGTATCAAATGCTTCAACCTCAGAACTGTCAGCAAGGAGTCCCTCATTCCAGTGATAGAGCATCAGGAATTTTTTATTGTAAATGTTCAGGAAGGGTTGTCAACTGGACTTGTAAAACCTTATTGATGAACAGTATGATGGTTCTTCCCAGCAAATTTCATTAGGGGGAAGGCATTTCCGTTTCTCCCCCTTTAGGACAACTTGCATCCCTATCCATGAATGCTAAATGTGGTCAAAGTAGGTTACCGAATTCCCTCAATCATCCTTCGTCAAACAAACCAATTCTGTATCTGAGCTATGTTACAAATACAGCAAAGCTCAGATGTTAAAACTAGGAATTGTGAACCTTAAGATGAAGAATGTAATAGAAGAAATCATAGAGGGGTTTTACAACAAGATATCCCTTGCCCAAAAAATGTCTGGGTGTTGGAGGACATCTCTAGATATATTGCCCTCAACAAGTTCACAGTGCTCTGAAAGTTTTCGATGGAAATGCCCGCTATAGTTCTCGGGGTAGTCAAGGAAAAAGATAGGAAGTTTTTAATCAACCTCTCAGATGCATAAATTATACATAATGAATAATTTTGATTGAAGGAAATATCTTCATTTTGTCAACGGGTTAAAGGTTCACCACTTCAGATTCCTATGTTTATGACTCAGGATGGACCCTCAGGTATTCACCAGAATGATGGCCCCTATCCTATGTAATGGTTAAGTTCCTGGGACTAAGAGTTCTTTTGTACCTGGAGGATTTGGCTAATTCTGGAATTTAGATATGGTTTTACATTATTTAAAAGGGCCAAATTTTCAACCTTTAGAAAATATTTCTCCAAAAATCACACAGGTAAACTACTTTTCCTGTTGGGATTAGCTTCAGTTAAACACACAATTGAACTCCAAGTGCTGTCTGTCAAAGTAGGTTTTGAGGAACACAGGAGGATTTTGCCCTTTTTGTCTTCCTTCAGAGGCAAAATTTATTTTAAGGCTGAGTTTGCATCAATTTTTTCACATCCCTTCTCTGAAAAGGGATGAATACATTTCACTAGAAAACAGGGTTCATTGTCCAGCAAGAGCTAGTCAGTATTATTTGGACAAAACTACAGGTATTAGGGGTAGTGTCCCTATTCTGTTTTGTGGGATTAGGGTCGCTAATCATGCATTGACCAAAAATGTGCCTTTCCTAGTTTAAAGTTTGGCTTTTGAACTTCTCAAGGAGTTATTTCCAGATCTAATCAAAAGTAAAAGTACATGATATTAGGAGTGCAGGTACTTTCCATAGTTTTTAAAATTCTTTCTTTGGCTTACGTAGTTTCTTTTCACTAAATATTATCTTAAAACAGTCTTGGTTTACTTATGAAAATTGTTGGGCTATAGGCCCCATGGGGGTCGCAGAGGACATGGCCTAGTTAATTTTGAGTTTAGATAATTCATAACTCTTATATATATGTGTATAAGGGCTTTTCATTTAATACTGTGATATATTTGGAATCAATCAAAAGTGTCAGTCTGGAATTTTGATTAGCTTTAGTATACAATCTGGAGTCCCATATTCCAAACTGTATTTTAAAATGGTTTGTTGGAAGTTATCTAGACAAGGTAGTAAATCTTAACCACAGTTTAATGCTTTTACTTAAAATTGTCTTTTCTCTTTTCTTCGGGGGTGTCTCACCTCCGACAGAGGTTGGGAGTCAGCAATATGAAAATTGGGAAGTTGACAGAACTAAACAGAATTATATTAATGACATTTATTTCAATACTCATGTGATGTTCATATACATGCCCACCCTCCCCCTCCTCTCCACTGACTTGTGTTATCAAGAGGATAGGGATCATTTTGCCTCCCAAACCTTAAAGGACAAAGAGAAACTGGCGCATCATTTCTGAGCTTCTTTGCACTTACCACTAGAATGATCGATTTCTTTACTAAGGGCATGTTTTTATTGAAAGGAAAGAAAATGGGAAAATATAGAATTTGAATTTTTTAAAATGTCGAATAAACCAATCTTCCAGAGAAGAAACAATATGAACATTAGGTGAGTATAGGTATAAAAATATTTTATTGGAATTCCATATTTTACTTCCCATTGGGATTTGAACCCAAATCTCTTGATATGAAAGGCAAGGTCTCCATCAATCATTCTGTCACAGGCTCTTGTAAAATATTTAAAACAGAAGAGGCAAAGAAGCAGTAAATTGCTTTAACCTAAACACTTCCATATAGTCACAAAAATGTAGACTGTAAAGGTGTGAATATGCCTGTAACTGTTAAAGAATGTAATTTACTTAGCCTCAGAATTAGGCTAAAACTCACAAAAAATGAGTAGGCGATAAGATAATGGATCTAAACGCTTATCAAACTGACATGAAGGAAGTCAGAAGTTGCACTGCGACAGGCGCCGAAAAATGCTGACAATTCTATGGTTTGCTAGTCTAAAACTGATAACCACTACTTGGAATCTGTTAGCAATATGGAAACCATGTCAATACTCATAGGCAGTAAAAAGGTTAATTTTTAAAACTAAACTCTTCCCATGCTGTCGGGAGAAAACAAAATTAAATGAATCATACAGCAAATAACAAAACTCAAAGTATAAATATCCAGAGAAGAATAATTCAGTTCACTTATGACGTTAACATAACAAATAAAAAAATCATAAGTTAATCAACCGTATTCAACTTGTAATTTGAGGAGAATGTCCAAACGTTCTAGCTCTAGGTTTGGTCTAACTGCTTGTATGACTAAGAATAAAAGATAGTTGTCGAGCACAAACAAGACCACAGGTACTATTGTCCTCAGTATCAGCATTGGTTCACTCAATAGAGCCTGAATCCATGGGTCTCCCATATACTCACTGAGTCCATGCTATGCATGTTCATACACTGGCACTGGAGCAGGAAAGACCATATTTTGGTATTTTTTTTCATCGTACTGGAAAGTTCTTGGGAGATTACACAGTACATTAACCTAAAAAAGGAAGTAAATTTGTATTATCTTCTAGTGGTAAACTGGGATTTGTGATTGTCATTTACTTTAAACTTGTGAAATTTCCTTACATTTTTTATAAACTGTTGATGTTTTAGACTATTGAAATAAGATTGGAATGTCTCATTCTCAATAGTGACCTGTAGATTTATCACTTATGTGCTAGGTCATGGGAAATACCAAAATACTTTCCTAGAAGAAAGTATATCTAAAAAACTTAGGTATTTTAGATTGGTTATATTATTAAATGTACTTCTAAGTTATTTTCTTGACTTTTAATATATATATATATATATATATATATATATATATATATATATATATATATACATATATATATATATATATATATATATATATATATATATATATATATATATATGTATATATATATATATATATATATATATATATATATATATATATATATGTGTATATATATATATATATATATATATATATATATATATATATATATATATGAATATATATATATATATATATATATATATATATATATATATATATATATATATATATATATATATTCCTATGTTATCTTGAAATGCTTGAAATGGCAGTTCATTACAATAGAAAATACTGTAACTAATAATGGGCTTATATATTTGCCAGATATGATTTTCTTGGAAATAAATGTATTTTGTATTGAAAATACATATAATCAAAATTCATAGTAAATTCAGAATCATTGCTTTCAATTACAAAGGAAATTATAAATTTAGATAAGACCTGTGAAATTGTAATGGAAAGTGAACATTGATAAGGTAAGTAGTTAATGGGTAATTATTATTTCCTCACAGTACTTGTTGGTAAACACTGCTGGGTCTTGCAGTATATTTACTAATGAGAGGTTTTATTGAAATATTTGTACCTTACCAAAAAAAGTGTTTTTTTTTTTTTTTTTTTTTTTTTTTCCTGCAACACATGTAGTTTGTACTTTCAGAAGAGTACTGTAATTGGGAATGCACTTCTTACCCTCACTGTTTTTTTCAAGTTGTTTCGTAACATTTTGTTATGCATTCTTGAATTGGAGCTGTTAAGACCAAAAAAATACGCAAAATTTTTAAAAAGTATCCCTGCCAAAAACAATTATGAATTTAGTAGTAGATTATTGTAGTTGAGTGAAGAGTAGCATGAACGTATCTTAGGATATATTTCACGTATCTTCTCTTTTGAACTAGCCTTTGTACAAAGGATAAATGAGGCCATACATTAGTATGATAATTGCTAGGACTTAGTATTCACAGATTCCAGGTGCTATAACAAGCAAGGTTGGTCCTTCTATTTTGACCTTTAATTATGCTTTAATTAGTAATTAAGACACCAGGTAATTCTAGATGTATCATACTCTTGTAAGATATATATAAAATCTGAAGCAGGTTATAACATAAATTTGAGTGATCATTTGCATTTTACTGTTATTGGTCTGTTACCTAATGAAGAAAAGTCTGTAAATATTAGGTGGAATCCTACATGTAGGTCACATTGCAAATATCACTGAAATAAGGCTTCTCAACCTCCATTAAAAAAGAAAATTATCTCTTATCTCTCAGTACCCTAACCAAGTCATCAATGTGCTCCGTTATGTGACTCACCACTCATGGCAGACTTCAAAATAGCAATGAATTGATAAAAGAAGGTTTGCCTAAGTTGAAACATTTACCGTGCTTTTGATAAATCAATCTTTGTTAGTACAGTAGTAACATGCTGGCCCTTCATTTGCATGGACAACAGAATGAGTTTCCCGTCGGACTGTGAGTCAAAGCTACTTACTAGGGAGGTTATTACTATACTGTGATTAGGAACCATGATGGGGGTTTGGACTTGTCAAGCTGACATTCTGATGAGCATCTCTTCAAATGGAGTTGGAACTGAAACCTGACACCTTGAAAACCTTTTAAAAACTTTGCTACTGTACATATGATACATACAGTACTGTATTATATATTATATATTACTACAATCTGTGAGTGTAGTTAGAAAAATGTATGGTAGAGTAATGATTAATAGGATTAAGGATAAAACAGAGAACGCAATCTTAGAAGTACAGGGTGGTTTTAGAAGAGGTAGGGGAAGTATGAATCAGATTTTTACAGTAAGGCAGATATGCGAGAAATATTTAGCAAAAAGTAAGGTGTATGTTGCGTTTATGGATCTGGAGAAAGCGTATGATAGAGTTGATAGGGAAGCAATGTGGAATGTGATGAGGCTATATGGAGTTGTTGGAAGGTTGTTGCAAGCAGTGAAAAGATTCTACAAAGGTAGTAAAGCATGTGTTAGAATAGGAAATGAAGTGAGTGATTGGTTTCCGGTGAGAGCGGGGCTGAGACAGGGATGTGTGATGTCGCCATGGTTGTTTAACTTGTATGTTGATGGAGTGGTGAGAGAGGTGAATGCTCGAGTGCTTGGACAAGGATTAAAACTGGTAGACGAGAATGACCATGAATGGGAGGTAAATCAGTTGTTGTTTGCGGATGATACTATACTGGTTGCAGACACAGAAGAGAAGCTTGGCCGATTAGTGACAGAATTTGGAAGAGTGTGTGAGAGAAGGAAGTTGAGAGTTAATGTGGGTAAGAGTAGGGTTATGAGATGTACGAGAAGGGAAGGTGGTGCAAGGTTAAATGTCATGTTGAATGGAGAGTTACTTGAGGAGGTGGATCAGTTTAAGTACTTGGGGTCTGTTGTTACAGCAAATGGCGGAGTGGAAGCAGATGTATGTCGAAGAGTGATGGAAGGTTGCAAAGTGTTGGGGGCAGTTAAGGGAGTAGTAAAAAATAGAGGGTCGGGCATGAATGTAAAGAGAGTTCTATATGAGAAAGTGATTGTACCAACTGTGATGTATGGATCGGAGTTGTGGGGAATGAAAGTGATGGAGAGACAGAAATTGAATGTGTTTGAGATGAAGTGTCTAAGGAGTATGGCGGTGTATCTCGAGTAGATAGGGTTAGGAACGAAGTGGTGAGAGTGAGAATGGGCGTAAGAAATGAGTTAGCAGCTAGAGTGGATATAAATGTGTTGAGGTGGTTTGGCCATGTTGAGATGATGGAAAATGGCTGTCTGCTAAAGAAGATGATGAATGCAAGAGTTGATGGGAGAAGTACAAGAGGAAGGCCAAGGTTTGGGTGGATGGATGGAGTGAAGAAAGCTCTGGGTGATAGGAGGATAGATGTGAGAGAGGCAAGAGAGCGTGCTAGAAATAGGAATGAATGGCGAGCGATTGTGACGCAGTTCCGGTAGGCCCTGCTGCTTCCTCCGGTGCCTTAGATGACCGCGGAGGTAGCAGCAGTAGGGGATTCAGCATTATGAAGCTTCATCTGTGGTGGATAATGTGGGAGGTTGGGCTGTGGCCCCCTAGCAGCACCAGCTGAACTCGGTTGAGTCCCTTGTCAAGCTGGGAGGAACGTAGAGAGTAGAGGTCGCCTTTTTGTTTTTGTTTCATTTGTTGATGTCGGCTGCCCCCCAAAATTGGGGGAAGTGCCCTGGTATATGTATGTATGTGTATGTACAATCTGTGATCTGTTATTGAACTGGTGCCACTTTTTCTTCCTGTCAAAGGCTGAGAGGTATCTGCAACAGATGGGGTTTCATTTCAAGGTCTGGCTGACCCTTGACAATGCTCCCTGACATCAACAATCTGTGCAGATTCCCCATGATTATAGAAAGGTCATTATCTTTTCTCCCAACACCACGACATTTAACCAGCAGATGGACCAGGGTCTTATTAGGAACTTGAAAGTCCTTTATAGCTAATGTATGATGGCCAGACTCCAATCAGTAATACTGACCTGGAAGTTCTGCAATATTTGAACATTTTCCCCTGCCTCCTTTTGGAGCTGTACTTAGGAAATACCTGCTGGAAATGTATAACCTAATTTTTTGGAAGTTTTTGTTTAGAACATGTTCAACTAAACCCCCTGTAGTAGACCTAAAGAGTGACAGTAAGTTGGCAAGGAAAGATTTGCCAAAGCACAGTAAATCTTTCAGCTTTGGCAAACCTTATACCAGCAGTGCCTTGGCAAGATCAGTGTGTACTGTATTCTTATTACCAGAAGGGGAGCAATGGATTGCAGATTTGCACGATTAGCTGATATCTCTGCTACCTAATCTCCATTAATGACAAAGCCTGACTGTACCTGGAAAGATGCAAAAAATACTTAAATAAACCTTTACCAAAACTAAAGTATAATAATATACAACTACTTGAGAAGGAAATGTTATGGTACAATTGAAAATGCTAACCAAAATTTCACAGTGATGGAATTAGTATGCCATCAAGAGGTAAGGTATGAGCCTGAACCATAAAGCCATATCGGGCTACATCAAATAAAATGTACAATTTACAGAAAATTGTTAGATATTCTAAATACTAGTTGGTGCATGAAGGTTAGAGTATATGGGATAGAGAGAGAAAATCTTTATTTTCTATTTAAGGTTGAGAAGCTCACACTTTGTACATGTTAGCAATGTGGCCTACAGGTAACAGTCATCAAAATAGAAATCCTTATTCAGATCTTAGTATTTAATTTGGCACCATTTTTTGGTTACATACTCCATATAATTTTTCATAATATTACTGCTACATTGTATTCAAATCTTTCAAGACTATGGTCCACTATGCAGTACTGAGAAAGCAATTAATTCTAACAGTTTTGCCTTTATTGTAAGGTTAACCACCCCTATGATCCTTCAAGCTTATTCCAGTTTTGACCAAATTATGGAATGAACTTTTAGCTAGCTCATTTTGTAACTTTGATTGCTTTATTTTTAGTTTATTATTATTATTTCACCCCTATACTGTAATTTTTACTTCGGCATGCCTTTTTCCATCATAGGCTGCTTCTGATATTTGTAGCACAGTGCTTTACTAAATATAAGTTTTATTCTTGACTAATATTGATAGTAATAGCAATAAAATGATAATAGTTTATGGTAATGATAATAATGATAATGTATACAGTAAAAACAAATATTATGATGATAATTGTAATGCTAATAATGACACACTTCACTGGTAGAATAAGGTATCTTATATAAGGTGTGCTGAGGGTCCTTATTTTTTCACTGTTAAGGAAATTTGTGAAACCATGGCCCTTACCATTTTCATTAATATAATAGTTTTATTTATTTTAACATAATTCTTATTCAAAGAACATTCAGCCTAATTTTCCTTATACAACTGTGACCACTTTCGAAGTAAAAGGCTATAAGAAATACAGTTCTAGTCTCTTCAATATTCTATACAAACTTTAAACACTTTGAATCATTTAAACAGCCTGTTGAATTATATTTTCTAAATAAATTAGACCATGATTAGGAGTCTCAAATCAAAGATAAACCATACACCAGGAAATTTATGAAACTTAGGTTTAAGCACTAGCTAGACATGAGTGTAGCCTTGTTTATGATTTGTTTATAGCCAAAGTTTAAGTCATAGCAAGGAGCAATAGTGACAGAGTTTAACCAGTATCTATTAAGACCTATTAAATTACAAACTAATAATGACAGGACAATCAAATTAGTATCATTCAAGTTTGGATGGAATACTAAAGTGGTTATGCCTGCCACAAACTTTTATCATTTGATTTTTATATCCACAATAATCAAATGTTTGATTAAAAGTTAGGCTTGTATGCTAATATTAGTTTATTGAGAACTGAAATGAGAATCTATGATGTTTACCTCATTTGAGAAACTAAAGTTTCTAATCACAGTAATTTATCATACTGTTTGGAAGCAACTAGAAGGTCTACCATATACAGTACTCTATGGATACTGTGCTACTATACTGCCACAGTTTTGAAAACACATGTTCTGGATTTTGGTCATTATATCTAGCCAATATAAGATTGGCATATTATGGACGATTACATCAGAGTTAAAAACAAGCTTTCCTTTATTGTCCTTCAAATACTTCCCAAATTATAATCTTATTTTCACCAAAATGTGACCTGTTCTCACTACAACCAAACCCTCTCAAAACACTTATTTATCTTTCACATATACCAATCCTTTCATCATTTCTTTATGCCTCCACATTTTTCATTGTTTCAAGTTCTTTTGACATCACTCACACTGTACATACAATTCATCTGGTACCATCACTTCTTTTTTTCAATACACATATAACATTTACTTTACTTTCGTATCGTAGTGGAATTTTGATAATAAAATGTATTATTTCTTTACTCACACGAGGTTCATCTGGCTACCTTCCTCCTTGAAACTCGCTCACATCAGTATGTATTATGAAAAAATAGTTGTTCTTAAGTGGGTAAAAACAATCATCATGTAATTGGAGTATGAGTTACTGTAGGGTAATGGGGATAGCCCCCCCCCCACCCTTACCAGCTCACTGAGTAGCCACTTTGACTTTGGCCGTGAGGTCGCACAGACATATGCTTTGCGTACCAAACAGCGTATTTAATTTTTTTTTTTTTTTATCTATTCTCAGACTATTTGATTGCTGTTTGCTATTTTGCCCAGGAGTTCCCAGTCATTGGTGCAGAACCTTCATAAGCAAGTTGGCTGTGGGTCCCCATTCTTTGTGGCCTTCTTGCAGTGGTAACGTGTTTGCCTAGCATTCACATAACGGCAGATTGATCCCTGCCCGGAACCTTGAGTTTAGATTTTTTTCTCGGGAGGCCACTCCTCTGCTTGGTTACCACGAAGAGTGGGGTTGACGTTTTGGTGACCATCTATTCTGATGAAACTGGAACTGAAACCAGACACATTTAACTTTCAAGAAATCCAGCCCTTTGGGTAAAGCCATATCTATTAATTATATAATCATCTTTGGACCAAATACCTATTTCCAAAGGCATGAAATGTGTAATATTAATACCAATAGCTAAGCCAGGAAAAGATCCCAGTAATCCAAACAATTACAGACCAGTTTCATCAATTAGTTGTGTTTGCAAATTACTGGAAAAATTAAGAATTATAGACTGAATTGGAGTTTTTATCAACTTCACAATGAGATTCGCAAACAAAATGGTCCACCTTGGACTCTCTTCCACACTTTGAGAATTATA